>NC_133327.1:326820550-327011299 GCF_042186555.1 Aquarana catesbeiana | reverse complement strand
CTACACCCTCTATACCTATGAGATATACTCATGATATGTATGTGCATGTGTATATATGTACATACACTAATGACTGGTATGTTTTATCAATATACTTCCCCCAGATCATACAAAAAATCCTTACAGGAAATCCCTGAAGAAGGAACTGAATTTTTATTCCTATCCGAAACATGTTGGGCTCCTTTATACCACGCATGTGGATGCTTTCCCTTACCAGTATACACATTTGCGTGGTTTAGGTATTTTGTATGCATTGGTCATTACTTTTATAACCATGTTTTGTATATTCTAATAAAGTATTTTTTTCTTTTACTATTTCTGGGCATTCCTCATACCAATTACAATATTTAGTATGTTTCTTTTTCCTTTACCTTGATTTACCCATTGCTTACTCCCTTCCCATTCACCCGTACCATCCCAGGGTTTCCTTCTTTTTATCATTTTTTTTTCAAGGATCTGAGGCACCAGAGAGTCGTGATACCAGTAGCCCCAGAAGAACAGGGTCAAGGCTTCTATTCACACACATTTCTGATAAGAAAACCATCTGGAAACTTCCGTCTTATTCTCAACCTGAAACCACTAAACAAGTCGGTCCTATACAAAAAGTTTTGTATGGACTCAATTTTCACAGTCAGGAACATTCTGACAAAAGAGTGTTTTTGTGGCATCAATCGATCTGCGGGATGCTTAACTTCATGTTCCTGTAGCACCTCAGTCCCAGAGATTCCTGAGGTTTGCGGCGAATATGGGCAAAGAGATTATACATCTTCAGTTCAGGGCCCTTCCCTTCGGCCTATCGTCAGCGTATTTTTACGAAAGTAATGGCAGAAGCGCTTGCCCCTCTTTGACTCCAGGGGATTGCGGTAAGCCCATATCTGGACGATCTCCTCTTTTTTGCCCCATCCAGGGAAAAGTTACAGGGGGGATCTGAACAGAGCCCGCAGTCATTTGGAATCGCTGGGGTGGATAGTGAACGTTCAAAAATCGAATTTCATTCCAGCTCAGCAAGTACTTTTTCTGGGTTACTTGATAAATTTGGTGGAGCAAAAGATTTTTCTCCCAGAAGACAAAAAAAATCAAAGTTCAAAGGGTAATATCGACACTACAAACCAACTGATTTCAGTCTGAAAAGTTATGTCGGCTCTGGGGACATTAACCTCTTCTATGCCAGCCATCCAATGGGCAAGGCTGCATTTCAGGGCTCTCCAGAGGTTCCTTCTGAGACTGTGGAACCACAGGACAGAGAGTTTAGATACGAAGATAAAGATCCCCACCAGAGTCAAACATTCACTTTGGTGGAAAAGTCATGTAGTACTACAAAGAGGTCTTCTTTGGTCTTTTCTGACCGTAAAAGTGGTCACAACAGACGCCAGATGGGTCAGGCCTTAACACCGGGAACATGGTCCCAGGTCGAGGCCGAAAAATCCTCAAATTGGAGAGAGCTAAAAGCGGTCGCCCTAGCATTAGCTTTCTTCTCTCAAAACCTAATAGGTTGCCATGTCCAGATTTTGTCGGACAATGCCACTACCATAGCCTACCTGAACAAACAGGGAGGCACAAGAGGCAGGGCTCTTCACTTACTATCAGTAGAGATTCTGGAGTGGGCAGAAAACCACTTACTATCTCTATCCGCAGTCCATCTCAAAGGCACGTTAAACGAAGTAGCGGATTATCTGAGCCGACAGAACATTCAGGAATCGGAGTGGAGTCTGAACAAGGAGGTGTTTGCATTGATCACCAGAACTTGGGGCCTTCCGCAGGTAGACCTGTTTGCTTCAAGACAAAACACGCAGCTCGCTTCTGCAATTTTTCTCCTTTCAGAGAGACGACATCTCTCAGGGGATAGATGCTCTGGCGCATCCGTGGACTTTTCACCTAGGATATGCTTTTCCTTCATTCCGGTTAATTCCACTAGTGTTGAGAAAAATACTAAAAGAGAGAGCATCAATAATCTTGATTACTCCATATTGGCCAAAGAGAGCTTGGTTTTCCACGGTTCTACAGTTGGCAATCAAACCATGTTGACATCTTCCGCTCAGTCAGGATTTGTTGATTCAGGGGCCAGTGCATCATCCAGATGTAGGCAGGTTAAATCTCACTGCCTGGTATCTGAGGAGCAATTGCTGAGAAGCAAAGGCTTTTTTAGAACAATAACTACGTTGCTTTCCAGTAGGAAAAAGGTAACCAGGGATATTTATGCCAAAGTATGGAAAGACTATGTTTCTTTCTGTCATTCAGAACATAGGGATGTTAAAGACCTAGTTTCAGTGCTGGAGTTTTTGCTAAAAGATGTAGACAAAGATCTTGCGGTCAGCACTCTTAAAGTGCATGTGGCCACTTTGGGAGTTTATCTGGAGATATCCTTATCTTCAGAAACTCTGATCATGAGATTTTTCAAAGCACTTTCCAGGTCAAGACCGGTCCCAGTGAGGCATTTTCCAAATTGGGATCTCTCGGTGGTTCTGCAAGCTCTTGCAAAAGAACCATTTGAGCCTTTACAGGCCATATCTCTAAAGAATTTAACTTTGAAAACTATTTTTCTGGTCGCAATTACTTCAGCAAGAAGGATTAGTGAACTGCACGCCCTATCAGTAGAAGAGCCATTTATGTCTGTTTTTCCAGATAGGGTTGTCCTTAAAGTAGACCCAGGGTTTTTGCCAAAAGTGGCAAGTTTTAGTAACAGGTCTCAGGAGATTATTCTCCCAACCTTTTGTGCTAACCCTTCGGGTAAAAAGGAAGAGCAGTTTCACAACTTGGACGTAAGACGTATCCTTTTACATTATTTGGAAGTAACAGGAGGTTTTAGAGCTTCAGATTCATTATTTGTTCTTTTTTCTGCCACCAAGCATCAAAAGGATCATTGGCTAGATGGCTTAAGACAGCTATTTCTGTAGCCTACCCTCAGATGGGTTTATCTCCCGCGCTGGGAATTAGGGCTCATTCAACGAGGGCCCAGGCCACTACATGGGCAGAAAGAGCTGGTGCCACCCCAGATCAAATTTGTAAGGCGTTGTAACGTTTGTCCGTCATTACAGACTGGATCTCCTGTCAGCAGGGGATCAGGCTTTTGGCAGAAAGGTTCTGCAGGCTGTGGCCCCTCCCTAGGGGGGTAAGTCTCTATTATCCTATCAAGTGCTGTCCTGAAAGACGTTAAGGGAAAATTCAAGTTAGACTTACCGGTAACTTGTTTTTCAAGAGTCTTTCAGGACAGCAGCATCCCGCCCTATTTTATTTTTCTATATACTGTAACTATTCATATCTCGATTATGTGTTCCAGTTTGGGGCCGGAGGTTCTCTACTACTGACAATGTGTGGAAAGGAGCCTCCTTTTAAGTTTGGAAGAGGTGTTTCCTGTTTGCAAGGGGAGGAGTCACTCTCTCAAGTGCTGTCTTGAAAGACTCTTGGAAAACAAGTTACCAGTAAGTCTAACTTGAATTTTTTTTGCTAGAAATTTACTCAGAAGCCCCAAACATTTTACATATATTTTTTTAGCAGACACCCTAGGGAATAAAATGGTGGTCATTGCAACTTTTTATGTCACATGGTATTTGCGCAGTAATTTTTCCAACGCGATTTATTTTGGAAAAAAACATTTTCATGAATAGAAAAAAAAACAACGGTAAAGTTAACCCAATTTTTTTGCATAATGTGACAGATGTTACGCTGAGTAAATGGATACCTCACATGTCATGCTTTAAAATTGCAAACGCTCGTGGAATGGCACCAAACTTCGGTACTTAAAAATCTCCATAGCCAACACTTTAAAAATGTTTTTCAGGTTACATGTTTAGAGTTACAGAGGAGGTCTAGCACTAGAATTATTGCTCTCACTTTAACGTTTGCGGTGATACCTCCACATGTGTGGCTTGAACGTCGTTTACATATGCGAGCACGACCTACGTATGCATTCACTTATGCGTGCGAGGAAGGTGGTGCTTTAATCTATTTTTTTTTTTTTTTATTGCTTATTTAAATTTTTTTATTTTTACACTTTGCCCTTTTAAAAAAAAAAAAAAAAATCTTGATCACTTTTATTCCTATTACAAGGAATGTAAACATCCCTTGTAATAGGTATAGTGCGTGACAGGTCCTCTTTGTGGAGAGATGTTGGTTCTATAAGATCCCATGTCTCTCCATCAGCCTGGAAAGCATCACAGCGCCTGGGCCTCCGAGAGTCATAGAGATTGCCGGGGACCATCTGTCCCTCGGTTTTCTCTATGGCTTCCTCTCAGCGCCGGTGGATTCCTCCTCCCTCCGGAGGGTGTGGGGGGGGACGTCCCGTCCTGTCCCATCCCCTCCTATTGCCGGTAAGAACGATTAAGTGACTGAGCAGCCTTTATAATTGTTCTTATGGTGTAGAGAATCACCGGCTGAAAAAAAATGATATCTGGATGATGCCTGCAGCTGCAAGCATCATTCAGATATCGCCACTGAAAGCTGAGGACATCATATGACGTTCGGCGGTATGGAAGTGGTTAAGGTGAACTTTTGTCTTTAACCACTTGAGCCCCGGACCATTATGCTGCCTAAGGACCAGAGGTCTTTTTCCAATTTGGCACTGCGTCGCTTTAACTGCTAATTGCGCGGTCATGCAATGCTGTACCCAAACGAAATTTGCGTCCTTTTCTTCCCACAAATAGAGCTTTCTTTTGATGGTATTTGATCACCTCTGCAGTTTTTATTTTTTGCGCTATAAACGGAAAAAGACCGAAAATTTTGAAAAAAAATGATATTTTCTACTTTTTGTTATAAAAAAAATCCAATAAACTAAATTTTAGTCATACATTTAGGCCAAAATGTATTCGGCCACATGTCTTTGGTAAAAAAAATGTCAATAAGCATATATTTATTGGTTTGCGCAAAAGTTATAGCGTCTACAAACTAGGGTACATTTTCTGTAATTTACACAGCTTTTAGTTTATGACTGCCTATGTCATTTCTTGAGGTGCTAAAATGGCAGGGCAGTACAAACCCCCCCCCCCAAATGACCCCATTTTGGAAAGTAGACACCCCAAGGAAATTGCTGAGAGGCATGTTGAACCCATTTAATATTTATTTTTTTGTCCCAAGTGATTGAATAATGACAAAAAAAAAAAAAATATTTACAAAAAGTTGTCACTAAATGATATATTGCTCACACAGGCCATGGGCCTATGTGGAATTGCACCCCAAAATACATTCAGCTGCTTCTCCTGAGTATGGGGATACCACATGTGTGGGACTTTTTGGGAGCTTAGCCGCGTACGGGGCCCCGAAAACCAAGCACCGCCTTCAGGATTTCTAAGGGTGTAAATTTTTGATTTCACTCTTCACTGCCTATCACAGTTTCGGAGGCCATGGAATGCCCAGGTGGCACAAAACCCCCCAAATGACCCCATTTTGGAAAGTAGACACCCCAAGCTATTTGCTGAGAGGCATGGTGAGTATTTTGCAGCTCTCATTTGTTTTTGAAAATGAAGAAAGACAAGAAAAAAACTTTTTTTTTTTTCTTTTTTCAATTTTCAAAACTTTGTGACAAAAAGTGAGGTCTGCAAAATACTCACTATACCTCTCAGCAAATAGCTTTGGGTGTCTACTTTCCAAAATGGGGTCATTTGGGGGGGTTTTGTGCCACCTGGGCTTTCCATGGCCTCCGAAACTGTGATAGGCAGTGAAGAGTGAAATCAAAAATTCACGCCCTTAGAAAGCCTGAAGGCGGTGCTTGGTTTTCGGGGTCCCGTACACGGCTAGGCTCCCAAAAAGTCTCACGCATGTGGTATCCCCGTACTCAGGAGAAGCAGCAGAATGTATTTTGGGGTGTAATTTCACATATTCCCATGGCATGTTTGAGCAATATATCATTTAGTGACAACTTTGTGCAAAAAAAAAAAAAAAATTTGTCTCTTTCCCGCAACTTGTGTCGCAATATAAAATATTCCATGGACTCGACATGCCTCTCAGCAAATAGCTTGGGGTGTCTACTTTCCAAAATGGGGTCATTTGGGGGGGTTTTGAACTGTTCTGGCATTTTATGCACAACATTTAGAAGCTTATGTCACACATCACCAACTCTTCTAACCACTTGAAGACAAAGCCCTTTCTGACACTCATTGTTTACATGAAAAAGTTATTTTTTTTTGCAAAAAAATTACTTTGAACCCCCAAACATTATATATTTTTTTAAAGCAAATGCCCTACAGATTAAAATGGTGGGTGTTTCATTTTTTTTTTTCACACAGTATTTGCGCAGCGATTTTTCAAACGCATTTTTTTGGGGAAAAAACACACTTTTTTTAAATTTTAATGCACTAAAACACACTATATTGCCCAAATGTTTGATGAAATAAAAAAGATGATCTTAGGCCGCGTACATGGATACCAAACATGACATGCTTTAAAATTGCGCACAAACGTGCAGTGGCAACAAAATAAATGCATTTTTAAAAGCCTTTGAAAGCCTTTACAGGTTACCACTTTAGATTTACAGAGGAGGTCTACTGCAAAAATTACTGCCCTCGATCTGACCTTCGCGGCGATACCTCACATGCATGGTGCAATTGCTGTTTACGTTTGACGACAGACCGCCGTTTGCGTTCGCCTTAGCGCGAGAGCAGGGGGCGACAGGGGTGCTTTTTTTTTTTTTTTTTTTTTTTTTCTTTATTATTTTTTTGCTTTTTTATCTTATTTTTAAACTGTTCCTTTCATTTTTTTTTTTTTTTTTTAATCATTTTTATTGTTATCTTGGGGAATGCAAATATCCCCTATGATAGCAATAGGTAGTGACAGGTACTCTTTTTTGAAAAAATTGGGGTCTATTAGACCCTAGATCTCTCCTCTGCCCTCAAAGCATCTGATGACACCAAGATCGGTGTGATAAAATGCTTCCCCAATTTCCCAATGGCGCTATTTACATCCGGCGAAATCTAAGTCATAAAATGATCGTAGCTTCCGGTTTCTTAGGCCATAGAGATGTTTGGAGCCACTCTGGTCTCTGATCAGCTCTATGGTCAGCTGGCTGAATCACCGGCTGCATTCTCAGATTCCCTGTTCAGACAGGAGAGCCAGAGAAAAACAAGGAAGACGGTGGGGGGGGGGCATTCCCTCCCACGGCTTGTAAAAGCAGTCTAGAGGCTAATTAGCCACTAGGATTGCTTTTACATGAAAGCCGACCGCTGGCTGAAAAGAATGATACCAAGATGATACCTAAACCTGCAGGCATCATTCTGGTATAACCATTCAAAGTCGTGAATGGTGTACCTGAAGACAAAAAAATGGTTAACAATAAAGCACAGTAAACGGTAAAGTATAAAAAATTGCATACCTGAAAAGCAAACATGATAAAACATAATAACAATAAAACATTGCAGAATAGAATACAGTAAAAAAGAGCAGAACAAGAGAGAGAGAATAGAGAGAGAGAGAACAATAAAACGACAACTATTTTTTTTTTTTATTTTATATATATTTTTTTTTTTTTTTTGCACTTTTTTTGTAACTGTAACTTTTATAACGGTAACCGGTTCTAGGTTCGGGTCTCTCAAAATGCGATGGCATCTTGGGAGACCCTGTGAAAGTGTGCCTAGTCTGTGCAATGCTGTACCCTACGCTAATACTCAACTAGTGTATGGTAGCGTTCAAAACATTCACCAATGCAAAGACCAGGATTGTCAGGACAGGAGGGACAATAATAGCGGGTGTCACGCCTATATCCGCGCTTGCTGCAGACACGACATCTTTTTTGGGGGTTCGTTGGGTAGGGGTACTCGGGAGGACATAAAGAAAATGCCTCTCATGCAGCCGACTGCATTTGGTTGGGGATGTGAATGGGGGAAGTACGGGCGCTGCAGAAGCGGTGGGTTCCCAATTAGGATTGGCGAATGCAGCAGGAAGGGCACTATGGGCACGACGGGCCTGTGTTTGTCTTCTTGGTGGCAGCGGGACACTACTTGTGCTTGCCACCTCACCAGCTTGAACTGCACTTATGGGACTTGCCACGTTACCAAGTGTTACTGCAGTGCTGGTTTGACTACGACCGGGGTGTACTAGGCCGCTGGCGCTTGCCAGTTCAATAAAAAGCTACCAAAAAAACTGTTAGCGATCGCAGGGATCAGGCCTGACTCTGCGAACGCTGCAGTTATGCGTTAAGTGTTTTGTAAGTGACAGTGATCGATCGATACTGCACTTGGGTGGGCTGGGCTGGGCGGAGGGGCAAAATGCAGGTGCTAGCAGGTATCTGGGCTGATCCCGCTAACACTGCGTTTTTGGGAACCCTAAACTGCTGGGGACGCTAGTATAGATCTGATCAGATATTGATCCGTTCAGATACTATACCACTAAGGGAGGTGTACGGTGCGTGCGTGGGTGTTAGCGGTACTGGCGCTAATCTGACGCTGCTTGGGGCTGGTGCTTGCCAGTTCACCAAAATACTACCAAAAAAACTGTTAGCGATCGCAGGGATCAGGCCTGACTCTGCGAACGCTGCAGTTATGCGTTTAGTGTTTTGTAAGTGTCAGTGATCGATCGATACTGCACTTGGGTGGGCTGGGCTGGGCCGGGCAGAGGGGCAAAACGCAGGTGCTAGCAGGTATCTGGGCTGATCCCGCTAACACTGCGTTTTTGGGAACCCTAAACTGCTGGGGACGCTAGTATAGATCTGATCGGATCAGATATTGATCCGATCAGATACTATACCACTAAGGGAGCTGTACGGTGCGTGCGTGGGTGTTAGCGCTACTGGCGCTAACCTGACGCTGCCTGGGGCTGGTGCTTGCCAGTTCACCAAAATGCTACCAAAAAAACTGTTGGCGATCGCAGGGATCAGGCCTGACTCTGCGAACGCTGCAGTTATGCGTTTAGTGTTTTGTAAGTGACAGTGATCGATCGATACTGCACTTGGGCTGGGCCAGGCGGAGGGGCAAAACGCAGGTGCTAGCAGGTATCTGGGCTGATCCCGCTAACACTGTGTTTTTGGGAACCCTAAACTGCTGGGGACGCTAGTATAGATCTGATCGGATCAGATATTGATCCGTACAGATACTATACCACTAAGGGAGGCGTATGCTGCGTGCGTGGGTGTTAGCGGTACTGGCGCTAATCTGACGCTGCCTGGGGCGACGCATATCACCGCCGGGCGATCAGGGGGCTAAACCTTTATTCGGTAATAAACGGCGGGTGCCCTGACACTATAAAAAATAAACAAACTAACCAGCGTCACCCGTAACAGTTATACGGTGATCAGTGGTGAAAGGGTTAACTAGGGGGCAATCAAGGGGTTAAAACATTTATTCAGTAGTATATGGGGGTCCCTGTCGCTATAAAACGCTGACGGCGAACCTAAATATTTACCTCACTAACTAGCGTCACCAGCGACACTAATACAGCGATCAGAAAAATGATCGCTTAGTGACACTGGTGACAGGGGGTGATCAAGGGGTTAAAACTTTATTAGGGGGGTATCCTAGACCTACAGGGGGGTAATACTAACTGTCCCAACACTGTAACTGTCACAAACTGACACCAATGCAGTAATCAGAAAAAAAAAAAAAAAAAAACTGCTGGTGTCAGTTTGTGACAGGGGGGGGGGGGGATCGGGGTGTTTTGTGTGCCTGGCATGTTCTACTGTGTGTGTGTGTGTGTGTGTTGTGCACTCACATACCTGTCTTCTCTCCTCGGGCCGGAACGGAAATTACCGAGCCGAGGAGAGATGACATAATTTCCTTTGCTGCTGTTTAGCATACAGCAGCAAAGGAATGTTCTCATTGGCCGGCGGCGATCGCGAGGGGGGGGCCACGAACGGATGGCCTCCCCCTCATCTCCGATCGCCGTGGGAGAAAAGACGACCGCCTCAGGCACCGGGGGGGGGGGGTCCGATCGGACCCCCCACCCGCGGAAGGCAAATCACGTATATGTACGTGATTTTGCCTGTCCGTGCCACCTTGCCGAGGTTGCTTGCTTGTGAGGCGGTCGTCAAGTGGTTAAAGGATCTGTTAACTGACCCAATGCAAAGTTACCTTTTACTAAGCCCCCTTCACTAAAGATGAAGTTGTCCTTTAACATTTTATAAACATTGTTTTTTGAATAGTTAATAATCACCATGTGGGAAACCACATTTTCCCCCTGCATTGTAGTCTCTAATTACATAGAAATTTCACTGCAACTCTGGGGGCTTTGTGGTCGCTTGCTTGGGGTTTAGGTCACATTAGTGAACTTGGGAGCTGTATCTTTTTTTGTTCCTGGACATATATTTTTAAAGTGGATGTAAACCCGAAAAACTTTTTTTTTTTTTTTTTTTTTTTTTTTTTTTTTTTTTATATATATATATCATACTGTAGAGTATAAGATTTCCTATCATTTGAGCCCAGTCTTGCCACACAAAGTTAATCCAGCTCTGAGCAATCCTCTTTTATTGTTCAGTGAGACAATTCTTGACAAACTGAGAAAAACTTTGTCAAATCCTCCCCCTTGCTGTGAGTGACAGGTGATTTACATATCTTATGCACTAGCCTAAGAGACATGCAGTATTTTTTAATTCCCTCCCCCACTCCTTTCTTCAGCAGCTCTGCAAGGATTGGCTGCTCCACACCTCAGCATGATTTGGCATGCTGAAGTCATGTGGTTACTTTCCTGTCTTTTCACTGGATGTTAGAGATCATAGCAGAAGTTCAGTTTAAGAAATACACAGGAGAAAATGCATATTGACAAGGGGAGTGTAGAGGTGGGCGGGGAGTCTACTGACATCATGACTCCACCCACCGAGCTCCAAACAATAGACCCACCCACAGAATATGCAGTTTTTCGGGTCTCATAACAGACAGAGGGGAGACATTTGACAGGTAAAGATACATGCAGGAGGCATGTATATACTTATAGATAACCCCTATGGCAGTAGTTTAGAAAGGATGACATTGCTCTTACATCCACTTTAAGGTTTAATAATACAGACATGTGGCCTATTCCTTTATTTGGAGTGTAAATTATAAAGATAGGCCTGAGATGGGAATGTTTCATCAAAAATTTGTGGAAGGTGGAGAAGCCAGGTGGTGACCGGTCAGTTGCTTCGTAGTACAGATTCTGTTGTGAGTTCTCTGACTTGTTTCCATCATATCTTGTATACTGCATTTCTCAGAATTGGAGTATTATTCATTCTATTGTCATCAAAGTATTTTAGAAAATTGCTAGAATATAGTAATTTGGTGCTACATTTTTTTTTTTTTTTTTTTTTTTTGTCAGGAGTCAATATGTTACTTTTTTTAATTATTAGATATGTCTACTGTGGATGAACTAATGCAGCCTTTTAGAGGAGAACAGGGCTTTGATGCAAAGTCTTTAAGGTAACGTGCATTTACATACTGTTAGAAATAAAAATGTGCTAATTTTCCTGTATAGAAATGTTATTTCATTTTTCTTTAAGTGTGAACACAGAGCATGGATCAGTGGAAAAATATGCCAAGGGCATATTGAAAGAGAAGAAATCCATAGATTTGGAGTGGATCAGTGGAAAAGCAGAGAATTTTCCAGTGCCTGAATTTGAACTACAACATGATAGTAATAAGACTGTGATTCAGGATAATAACAGTCAATATCAGCTTGTGGCCTCCAAAGAACCAAGTCGATCTCAACTTTTTGCTATGCGCCAAGGAGAAGGACGCGGTAATGTAAGATTGCTTTACCTGATTACTAGTTTTCATTCAGTGGGGTGGGTGGAATTTACTGTGCTAAAACAGGTGTTATGTCTGCTTACTTTCTGTTTCACTAGTAGTGAGATCGGCCAAATTCTTACACCATAATGGTGCCCCTGCTATATTGCACACAGTTTGTAGTAAATTAAGCTAACACTTATTTTTCTTGCTAGAAGGAAATCTGGTAAATTCAGGCTATTTTTGGGTGCAGTAATTTCACTCTGCATTGGCGTTAATTCATTTACATGGTATTAAATCTTAAGTGTATAGTACAGGACACAGGACTTGTATTCATAGATCATGGGTTATATGCAGGATACTTTCATTTGGTTGGACACTGGCAAAAACTTGCTAGGACCGCCCCTAGTAAGCACTCATATGATCCTACGCATTCCATGGGACATATTTTTGTTTTGTGTCCATAGGTAATTGACTTATTTTTATCTGAAGAAGTTTTTAATTTTTAAACAATTTAAGTTTTTTTTTTCTGACAATTCTATCAAGATTTGACTTTCTGTCTTGGGCTATTTAGGATTTTCAAACTCTGTACCTTTCAGTTTTAACTTGGGGACTGTACCCAGACCCCACTGGGTGGAGCCAGCCTTGAATATTTGCTTTGGACATGGGCTCTCCTGCATGGTCTATTTTTATGGTTTCCAGTCCCTGGAGACCCCGTCAGAGGTATGCCCACCATGACAGGTGGGGCCTGGACCCTAAGTAGGCTCAGCATCATGGATAAGGTAAGTCGGTTTTTCTGTATGTTGGCATGGGTTTCTGGTTTTTAGTGAGACAACCCTCAGTGTTTAGTACACTTTGCGTTTTTTTTTTTTTTTTTAAGGCAGAGGAATATAGATTTATGCCCCGTACACACGGTCGGATTTTCCAATGGAAAATGTCCGATCGGAGCGTGTTGTCGGACATTCCGACCGTGTGTGGGCTCCATCGGACATTTTCCATCGGATTTTCCGACACACAAAGTTTGAGAGCAGGCTATAAAATTTTCCGACAACAAAATCCAATCGCGTCAATTCCGACCGTGTGTACACAAATCCGACGGACAAAGTGCCACGCATGCTCAGAATAAATAAAGAGATGAAAGCTATTGGCCACTGCCCCGTTTATAGTCCCGATGTACGTGTTTTACGTCACCGTGTTTAGAACGATCGGGTTTTCCGACAACTTTGTGTGACCGTGTGTATGCAAGACAAGTTTGAGCCAACATCCGTCGGAAAAAATCCTAGGATTTTGTTGTCGGAATGTCCGAACAAAGTCCGACCGTGTGTACGGGGCATTCGTCTCTTTATTGTGGTACCCCCTGCCATTTTGTCTCTTAAAACTTCTTGATTCCAGCCTGCCTTATCTGCCAAAAACACACACAGCACATTGCTTTAATTCTAATGAATGCAGCCACAGCAATATGGCCACAGCAACATGGTCAGTGCCTGGTTTATAGCAGATATGTAGTATTCCAGACACACAAAACTCCATTCACTGTCCTAAAACACGTCATAATATGACGCCACTTTCTTCATCTGACTAGCTCCCTCTCAGTCTCGCACCATGCGGCCTGTCTGACAATCGCAGATTTTTTTCTGCCACTCTCTGAATTCTTTGGCAAACTTTTGACGCTTCTAAAAATGTGGTTTCCAGAAGCAGGAAATGCTACACTTCCACTATTTCCCCTGACCCTGTTTTAGGAATTAGAGGTGAAACCTCCTAACTTACTTCTGACAGACCCAAACAGGACAGGTGCTTTTGGAGGGGAATAGTGGCTAGCCTTCTACTTACTGATTATGGCCTATGGAGAAGAGTGGGAATTTTCTCTTTCTCCCGTTCAGAGCATTCAAAAGAGCTCAGTTCAGCCTCTGATCTTATGGACAGAGCAGATCAATCTGTGATGATGGACAACAACGTGATGACCGCTGAGAGCGAGGCTTAGATTAATTCTCTGAATAAAGACAATAAGGCTTCCCTTCCGGAGTAGGAGGTATAATATTCATCTTGTACAGATTAAAGGTCAGAGGAAATATGATGGCCCTCCTGCAGATTGGGTTGGAGAAGCTCCTCCACTTGGGACAGAAATATTTATCGGCAATCTCCCTCAAGAAATCTATAAAGATAAAATAATTTCCCTTTTTCAGACTGCTGGAACATTCTATGAGTTTTTTATGATGACTTGTCTAGTGGACAAATTACACAAGTGAAAGCCAAACACCTGAACACAGCATGTGTCATGTACTTTGTATATCCAGACCTGTGGGCTTGTTTCTGGTCTGTCTCGGGTGGGCTGCCTGACTAATCAAAGCATTGTCTGGGTGCCTGGCTGTTGATTAGCTTACTACTAATTAGATTACTGTTAGCTGTTATTTGTATTGCTGTTTAAAGTTTGCATTATCATGCTAATATCCCCAAGAGGGCACTGTCCTCCTGGGGGGTATATAACATGGTGTGGGCACATTTCTGCCAGTAATAGGCTGTATCATGCCCCTCCAGCCTGTGTCTTAGAATAGGAGGGAGGTGAAGCCTTCATCAATCTACTTGTCAGTCAGAAGTGTCTTTGAGTTAGCAACTCTCTCTGGGTCTTCTGTTCATACCTTTTCCATGTCCCACCCAGTTGACGTTCAGTCCTCATCGGATGCAGCTTTTAGCTACAAGGTTCTTGCAGCAGCACTCTGAGTTGAATCTGTTAATCCTCGTTATCGTTGGGCCTGTTGGCACAGTTCTGTTTACCCTGTTGTTTCCCATCCTACTTTTGCTTGGGAGCATCACAGGGTCTATGAATATCAAACCTGTGTCCTGCACTGTATGATTAAGATAAAAGGAATTTTGACTTACCTGTGAAATCCATATCGTGGAGTACAGTACAAGACCTAGGCCACCCTCCCCTTTGTTCCTGTGTTACCACCAGGGGGCGTGTCCTCAAAAGCTTTGCCAATGTTCAGTCATCTGTTTGAACCAGCCCAAAACCCAGGGTCTATAAATGTCATGCCTTTGTACTGTACTACACCCCAAGATATGGGATTTGCAGTTGAGTCAAAATTCTTTTTTTTTTTTTTTTTTTTTTCAGAAAAACTTTTTAGCATTAATTTGACTCTTTATTAATAATGAAGTATTTTGTAGGTTGTAAAGTACGGAAAATATTCTATTACAAGTAAAGCAACTTCAGGTCAGCTTCAAAGCAAGCACTCAAGCAAGATAGTCAAGAATCCATCGCCTGTTTTGAAGAAAGGGCAGAACGCCCAGTATAGTTATGTGAAGAGCTCTGGTTATGGAAAGACAAGCACTCCAACAAAATCATTCACTACTGCCGACCCCCTCCAGTCAAACTCGTACCTGTGGCAGAAAAAAGAAACATCTCCTACTGTTAAGCAGCAAAAAGGTATTGTTAGGTTGTAATTTTTGCTGTTATTTCAAAGTACTCTTCTTCCCTCTTCCCCCCCCCCCCCCAATGTTGTAATAAGTAAAGCTTATGTAAAGAATTAGTCTCTATGCCAAGCATGTATTGCTGTCTGATATTTACACTTCTGTTTGTACTGCTGAAGTGGAATTCCTACTGTTTAGAGGTGATATAGAAGCAAAATGGGAAACTTTCCAATGGGGGACAAATGATCTGGTGACAAGTCTAAGATGACACCATCACTTCCTGTTGTGTCTCCAAGACAGGAGGTGAAGGGAAATCTCCCAGTAGGACACAGACAGAAAAAAAAATACATGTTTTAACCCCTTCCCTAGGCAATTATTAATTTTTTTAATTTTATTTTTAACAAAAGTGAACTTTGCCATTAATTAAAAAAAAAAAAAATACTTGTAAACATTAATTGCATCTAAACTGGCCATAAAACATAGCCTTGTGGTAGTTTAAAAAAAGCTACCACCCTTTCAGTGGGAAAAAAAATGTTCTTATGGTATCCCCTCTGTCTCTCTGTTATTTACTTGTGGAAGAATTATAATAATTTGGAGCTCTGCAATGGCACTCCTGCACTTCGGTAAACCCTCTCTTCTCCTCTCTCTCCTCTATCCTTTCTTCTCTCCTTTTATTAACCACTTCAGCCCCTGAAAATTTTCCTGCTTAATGACCGGGCTGTTTTTTGCAATACGGAACTGTTGCTTTAACTGACAATTGCGCGGTCGTGCTACATTGTACCCAAACAAAATTGACGTCCTTTTTTTCCCACAAATAGAGCTTTCTTGTGGTGGTATTTGATCACCTCTGTGGTTTTTATTGTTTGCGCTATAAACAAAAAAAAGCGACAATTTTGGGAAAAAAAAAAACATTTTTTACTTTTTGCTATAATAAATGTCCCCAAAAATGGTTTTAAAAAACTAATTTCTTCATCAGTTTAGGCCAATATGTATTATTCTACATATTTATGGTAAAAAAAAAAAAATCGAATAAGCATATATTGATTGGTTTGCACAAAAGTTATAGCGTCTACAAAATAGGGGATAGATTTATGGCATTTTTATTATTTTTTCAATTAATTTTTTTACTAGTAATGGCGATGATCTGTGATTTTTAGTTTTACTGCGACATTGCGGCGGACAGATCGTACACTTGACACCTTTTTGGGACCATTGAAATTTATACAGCGATCAGTGTTATAATTGCAGTTTAAATGTCACTGGCAGGGAATGGGTTAACACTAGGGAGCGATCAAGGGGTTAAATGTGTTCCCTAGGTGTGTTTCTAACTGTGATGGGACTGACTAGAGGAAGAGCCAGAACTTTGTCCCATGCCCGAGATCGCGGGTGGCCGGCGATCGCGCCTGCCGGCCACGCGCATCAGGTTCCCTGTCGTGCAGCGGGCGCGTGCACACCTGCTATGGCTCTTAAAGGAGCCGCCGTTCTTATACGGCGTTTCACGGGAATGTGCCACTTTGCCGACGTGAGCCGGTCAGCAAGTTGTTAAGCGCTACACAAAAGTATTTGTTTAGAGAGTTCTCAAATCCCACTGTACAGTAATTGTTGATAATTTTTTCCACTTTTTTTAATGTCCTAGGAATATTGTCTGCTACAAGAACAATAAGGTTTGCAGAAGACGTTAGTTTTCCAGAAGACACAAGGGTAAGTACACAGCTGCAAAACCAGAGTGGTCAAAGGCATGTTGACTTTCAAAGGGTAAATCTGCACACAGACCAATAGATGAGACTCCAAGGCAATTAGCTAAATTCATAGTTGAACTACATCTATTTTTTTTTACCTAGCAAAGGATTGCTAATACTGTTCATCCAGTCTTGTACAGTTCAGGGAGATATGTCCAAGGAGACTGGGCGGAAAGGGGGCAAGGCAAGTGTCATCTTTTTCGCCTAGATGAGTAATGATAAAGCGGTTACACTCCCTGTAAAAAAAAAAAAAAAAAAAAAATTCAAGTGTTATGCCCCATACACACGAGCGGAAATTCTGCCAGCAAAAGTCCGATGTGAGCTTTTGGTCGGATATTCCGACCGTGTGTATGCTCCATCTGACTTTTGCTGGCGGAATTTGCGCCAGCAAAAGATTGAGAGCAGGTTCTCTATTTTTCTGTCGGAAAAAGTTCCTACCAGAAATTCCGTTCGTCTATATGCAATTCTGACGCGCAAAAAAACACGCATGCTCTGAAACAATTCAACCCATGCTCGGAAGCATTGAACTTCATTTTCTTGGCTCGTTGTAGTGTTGTACTTCACCGCGTTCTTGGCGGTCAAAAGTTCAGAGAACTTTTGTGTGACCATGTGTATGCAAGCCAAGCTTGAGTGGAATTCCGTCGGAAAAACCATCCAAGATTTTTCCGACAGAAATTCCGCTCGTGTGTACGGGACATTAGGGGCAGGGGTGCGGAGGAGCATAGCCAGCAATTTTAAGTAAAGGTCCACTTTAAAGTGGTTGTAAATCTCTGAAATTACCAAAGTATACCCTTCCTAAGTATACCCTAGTGTGCTTTCCTCCATCTATAGCACTTAGGGTGATTTCTGTCTGCACTCTCCTTTCTCTATCTGCATCAGTCACTTCTGAAAGTTTTCTCGACAACAGGCAATTCCACCCTGTCCCAGCAGGTGATTGACAGCCTCAACTGTGCATTTTTGCCTATGAGACTTTGTAGCGGAGGGGTGGGGGTGTCCATTCTCTCCACTCAGGTCTCAGATTACACTCCACTCCCCTCCCCGCCCTATGCTGTGCATTGTGTGACATCAGATTCCGCTCCCCCTTCTGGAGCCAAGAAACGCTGTCTAAATTCTAAACTTTGAAGCGCTTTAGATAAACAAGGTACAGCTTATGTAGGGCAATTTGTTTCATCTCTGTGTATCACCTGAGGCTAGTCACTTCACTAGGTATAGGGTAAGGGTTTACAACCACTTTCATGCAGTTTATTCACCTAAAAATACTTTG
This sequence comes from Aquarana catesbeiana, assembly GCF_042186555.1. Classification (NCBI taxonomy): domain Eukaryota; kingdom Metazoa; phylum Chordata; class Amphibia; order Anura; family Ranidae; genus Aquarana; species Aquarana catesbeiana. The sequence continues at coordinate 326,993,276 of NC_133327.1, read as the reverse complement.
GATATGACAAACACATTTTACACGCTTGCTCTTCCATGGTTTTGTTGTATTAAAATAAAGAAATAAATTGCCCACTTTAGGGAGCTTTTAGTGGCTCAGTGTATTATACTATGTTTCTGTTTAATTGATATCTGCCGCACGCAGAGTGCATTTTTTTTTCTGTAGAGTCAGGCAACAACATTGTGATAAAGCTGATCATTTAATGAGCAAATGCGTACAGCTCCCTGTACATATAAATGAAAACTTATATATACAGTAGTATCAGGTTTTTGAAATCTGTGTTCTTTAACGCATTGAGGACCAGTTGACGCTATACTGCCTTGTAGCCTGCTGCAACCTACTACTCAAAACTATTCATTTTGAATGTGCCCCAATGCAGGAGTAATCCTACCTGCTGTATTTTCTTCACCATGATACTCTATAATGCTCAGGCAGGTTGTGTATGTGTTCTAGGGTGCCTTTCAAATTGTGTGGCAACAAACATACACAACCCATTGCAATTGCGTTAAACATATGCAATGCGTTAAACCATGCCATACATTGTATGTGTAAATCTGTCCGACAATTAAATTAAAGTATTTACATCAAAGTAAATCTTTAGATTTATAAAACTAACACATTTCCTTTGATATAATGAAGTGGTGCAAAAGTGGAACAGTTATCCGATCTCTTATTGCGTTATGCTAGAAAAAAAAGATTGTATCTGATTGGTAGTTATGTAGCTCCACTTCTGCTGAAATGTTTCTTAAAATTGCCCATTGTTCTATATCTGCACTTTGTACACAATATATACACAGTTTTATTATCCTGCTTGTTAAAGTTCCTGCAGGATAACAATATTGATCTGATGTGACACTCATGTACACTCTTTTTCTAAAAATAAAATAAAAAAATTGCTTTACATAAGGGTCTATTAAAGAAATTGCTTTACATAAGGGTCTATTTTTATAATTGATGAGAGTCATACATTGGCAGTATTTCTTTATATTTACCGACATGCATTGTGGTAATTATGTACATGAGGCTTTAAGTTCCACACACAATGCAAAACAAGTGCTTTACCATTAGTTGTATGTAAATGATCTCTAACCACATACACATACAGCTATTAATTGCATTGTAGTGTCAGTCAGAGCAAAGTTACAATGCATACACAAGTTAAAGCGGAATGCCACACAATTTTGGAAGTTCACCTTAATAGCTTCCTATCATTACAGACATTGTCAAATGGAATTTTTATTTTTTTTTCCCTAAGGGATACCTGTCTAGCCTTTATTTCTGTGGCATTTCCTGTCTCAGCCACCCGTGGATATCGTCGTCATAACCGGCGGCGCACTGTCTGCTGGGAGCTATGGATCATTATTCCCAGGAGTCAGTGTGTCTAGCCGCCGCTAATTCTCAAGATCCTCCGAAACCAGAAGTGGCGCGATGACGCCAGTCACGTCTTGGAGGCGTATCTTCGTTGCCATCACAACGGAGTGGGCACTTTCGACTGCGCCGCCCTTTGTGATGGCAACGTCAAAAGTTTACGGCGCTGCGCACAGCATGTAATGCGCATGTGCGGTAACGGACGGTGCATGCTGGTAGCTCAGCATCACCGTATCCCGGAACTGTCTGCTTGTGGGCTTCACATGCCCACAGGCAAGATGAAAACAGCCAGGAAGATATAATATAACTTTTTTTAGACGAACCCGCACATCGGGGGATATATTTAAAAAAAGAAGTGAGTGTTACATTTAAATTATATGAAGGTACGATTTGTTTAAAAAAAAAAAAAAAATGACATTGGAACTCCGCTTTAATGAAGTATTACTAGACAAAGCACCAACGAAGGATGTGTGAATGTTTACTCAGCTTACTTGTGTAGCATTTTGTTATTTTCCAGATCTGTGGGCCTATTAGTTCTCATGAAAACACCTCAGAAAACAGGTCTGCCACCCACGATTCAAATTCTATTGAAAGAGACCTGACTGTACTTCAGAGGCTTCAGAATGTAGAAGAGAAATTAAATGCTGAGCATGGACATACTGCAACCCCTCAGGAAGAATTTTCACAAAAGAAGGAAGTATTTCAACTAGAGATACAAAGCATAAAGACAAAGTATGAGGAGGAAATCAAACAGCTGAAACAGGAAAATTATATGCTTGAAGCAAAGGTACTTTCTAGTCAAAGGTGGTAGTGGAAATGCTCCAGGAAACCTGTGCAGAGAGAAATTATGGAGGCTGGCATTTCTGCCATTCTTTTGAAAATGTTGGCTGCCAGATGCCTGTCTTCTGTACACTGAGTCATTGCTCTGAAAGAAGCATGTGGCAGGTGAAAGAGTCAAGACTCCTCATCTACATACTTGTTCCAGGGCATTCGCTCAGAACAGGTTTTCTTTAATGAAGAAGTCCAGATTTTCTTTTTTCTTTTTCAAAGCTTTGTATAACGTGTAGATGGTATAGAATCTCAATTTTTATTGATGTCTGTGTCCTCATTGGCAAGTTTTCCCTTCGCTCTTTGTCATGGAAACAAGGTATATCATAGGTATTCAGGGCATCGCTGAAAAAAAAAAGGAGCCGATAATCACATTAGCTACATTATAAATTGCCAAAAAAAGGGAGGAGTTACAATCCAGATTAAAGTGGACTTTTTAAAAAGTGAAGATTTTCTATGCTATATGGAACCTCTAGGAATGGTAATTGCCCTGAAAATGTACTTTTTTTTTTTTTTTACTGAAATTCTTCATGGGAAAATAGCCGTGTACTTTCTGGTATATGAGGGTGCATACACCCTCATAGTTCTATATCTGTATTGTAAGATTTAACACTACTGCCTCTGCAATTGACATTTGGAGTAAGATTTAGTAATGTCACTACTGTGCTGCTGTATGTTCTCCTTGCTGGAGGCTCTGACATAAGGAAGCAAAGCCTTGTCTTTACCAAGATGGCTGCCTCCACGCAGAAACACAATGCAATACAAGGCTTGGTAAGTTGATAATAGAGAAAATATCAGCTGTGGGGCGCTCTCTGCCTGTTTGTTTTGGGCACAGCTTCCTGAGTTCATTTCTATTTTAAAGTGTACTTTTTTTTTTTTTTTTCAAGTGGTTCTTAAGCCTATATGTTTTTACCTTAATGCATTCTTTGCCTTAAGGAAAAAATGTTTAGGCATTGGTATCCCCCCTAACCTCCCTACCCCCCACCTTTTACTTATCTTTGCCATCATTCAAACCAGCCTTGTGCTGCAGCTCTTCTCTCACCTCACTTCCTAGTCTCACTGGCTTTCCTGAGGCAGCAGGAGCCATTGGCTCCCGCTATTGTCAATCAAACCAGTGACAAGGGAGCGGGGGGCTAGTCGAGTCCCCCTGGCTGTCAATAGATGCAGAAAGCAAGGCTCGGTAGTGAGCCTGCACGGGTGACCTCATAGGAAGCAGCTTCCTATGGGGGCACCTGCCAAGGAGGAGGAACCTGGAGTGCTGTCCAGGACCAAAGAAGAGGAGGTTTGAGGCTGTTCTGCACAGAGCAGGAGTAAGTCAGTATGACCACTTGTCGACCAGGCCATAGCCAAATGACGGCTACAGCACGGTCAGATAGTTCTGGGAGATCGTCATATGACGTCCTCCCAGAATCGCGCACCCAGGAATCTCCATGACCGTCGGCTTTCCAAGACCCAGTGTGTGTAGGATTGGGGTAAAGGGCCAATGACAGTGGCCCTTTACCACGTGATCACTCCGTCCAATGCCAGAGTGATCACTTGTAAACAAACAGGAGCATGTCCGGTTCGGCTCCTCCCCTCTCCTCATACCAATCGGTACAGCGTGTGAGGAGCGGAGGGAGGCGGTGCAGCAGCGCTGTGGGCTGGATCTGAAGTGCCCAGAGCGCTGATCTGTGCCCATCCCCTGCTCATCCATGCTCCATCCCCGGCTCATCCATGCTCCATCCCCGGCTCATCCATGCTCCATCCCCGGCTCATCCATGCTCCATCCCCGGCTCATCCATGCTCCATCCCCGGCTCATCCATGCTGCATCCCCGGCTCATCCATGCTGCATCCATGCTCATACGTTTCACATCAGTGATCATCCATGCCACATCGGTGCCCATCCGTGCCTCACAAAGTGTAATAGGTAGACAAATTAGATTTAAAATGCATGTCCCTTGAACACGTGATGGTGCTCCCTGGATGTTGGGCCTCTGTATGTGGCCAGGCTTTGTAAAAGTCTCCCACGTGTGGTATCGCCATACTCTGGAGGAGTAGCAGAATATATTTCGGGGGGGGGTAATTTTTGATATATACATGCTATGTGTTAGAAATATCTTATAAATTGACAACTTTGTGTAAAAAAACAAAATGCATTTTCATTTTCTTTCCACATTTTCCAAAAACTTGTGGGAAAAAAATTACACGTTCAAAAGATTCATTATGCCTCATAGAATTTACGTTGGGGTGTTTACTTTCCAAAATGGGGTAATTTTTTGGGGCGTTTCCATTGTTCTGGTGCTCCAGGACCTTTAAAAGTGTAAGAGGTAGTCTAGAAATTATATGTGTAATTTATGTCCCTAGAACGCCTGATGGTGCTCCCTGAATGTTAGGCCTCTGTATGTGGCTAGGCTGTGTAAAAGTCTCACACATGTGGTATTGCCATACTCAGGAGGAGTAGCAGAATGTATTTTGGAGTGTAATTGCAAGTATGCATATGCTGTGTGTGAGAAATAACCTGTTAATATGACAATTTTGTGGGGAAAAAAAATCTTCATTTTGCAAAGAATTGTGGGAAAAAATTACAACTTCAAAAAACTCACCATGCCTCTTACTAAATACCTTGGACTGTTTACTTTCTAAAAAGGTGTGATTTGGCGGGGGTATTTGTACTGTCCTGGCTTGTTAGGGTCTCAGTACATCAGGTGTGATCAATTTTCAATGATTAGCACCATAGCTTGTAGACTCACTTTCACAAAGACCAAATAATATGCACTTATTTGGGTTATTTTTACCAAAGATATGTAGCAGTATAAATTTTTGCCACAATTTATGAAGAAAAATTACTAATTTGCAAAATTTTATAACTGAAACAAAGAAAAATGCATTTTTTAAAATTTTTTTTTTACAAAATTTTCGGTCTTTTTTTCATTGGATGCTCTGGCGATTTCCATGGGCCCCATTCAAGCTAATAAATGCTTTCTCCCCAGTTCAGATTTTTGGTGATTATCATTGCACCAAACTGGTCCAGAAGAACCTGGCACACAGACATACTCAAACTCCTAGGAGACTACCCCTGGCCTCTCCCAAACAGGCCAGACAAGGCCCCCCTGTACCCTCCAGTCACTGGCTTTACTGGTATGGCTATTGAAGCCCCGGTTCCTGAAGGACCAGGGGTATATCTGACTTTGTCATTCCCACATTGCTCAAAGCTAGAAAAGCCACTTTGAGAAAAATCTACTACCTTACCTAGAGATCATTTTCACCTGGTGTGAACACAAGCATTTCAACCCCAGAGACTTCTCGGTACCTCATATTATGGCTTTCCTGCAGTCTGGACTTGGTTCTGTTTTAGGACAGGTTTCAGCCTTAACTCTCCTATTCCAAAAACCTTTGGCTTCACTCTCGCTTGTGAAAACCTTTATTCAAGGTGTCTCACAGATTAGACCCCTATTACATCACCCTGTGCTTCCTTGGGATCTGAATGTAGTTTTCTCTGCCCTGCAGAAACCACCCTTTGAACTCCCCTTGGTGAACACTCCTGCAAAGTGGCTTTCTTGGTGACTATGGTGTCTGTCAGACATGTCTGAGTTAGCAGCCCTCTCTTGTAAGAAGCCTTTTCTAATTCTTCACAGAGATAAAGTGGTTTTGTGTCCTTTCTCCCTAAGGTGGTATCAGCCTTCCATTTTAATGAAGACCTTGACCTTTCTTCTTTATGCCCTGCTTCTTAGCTTAGCTTAACTTAATCACCCTGAATTGTTTGGACATAGTTAGAGCTGCCAGTCTGTCAAAATCTGAAAGCCACGGTCTCTATATGAAATCTGACCCACTCTTTATATTGCCAGCAGGATCTTGAAAAGGGCACCCTGCCTCTGAGTCTACTACTGTCAGGTGGATAAGCCAACTCATTGTAAGAGCTTATACTCAAAAGGATCTATACTTCCAGTACCCATATGTGCTCACCCACCAGATTAGTGGGTGTATGTTGAGTATTCTGGCTTCAAGCGTCAGTTGCTCCACTTTCTCTGAATTCACCGTGTGGTTGTCCAGGCCCGTACAGAAGCAGATTTCAGCCGAAAGGTTATTTTAACTGCACTCTGAGTTGAGTCCTTGACCCTTTACTCTTTTTTTTTTTTTTTTTTTTTTTTTTCTTATTTGGCCCAATGGCACGGTTTGCCTTGTTGTCCTTCACCCCTCTAATTCATAGGGACGTCCCAGGGTATTTTTGGTGGCTGACTGGTTGCTCCTCCATGAAACTGGTTGGGACCCATGGCTTGTTCTGGTAACATTTTTTCCCCTTTAGTGGTGTTATCTGTCCTGGTCTGGTGCACCAGGTTTTTCCTTATTTAGCCTTCTTTCAGATGTTTATTCTTTCACATATTGTACGTACTTTTTTTTTTTTAATTACTATCGCACAGCTTTCCTGAATGTGTTTTTTTTTTTTTTTTTTTTTTTTTCCTTTAAGGAAATTGAATGTATTGAATGAATTGAATATGTTGATGGAAAGAATTTCCCCTTTTACATGGTTACGATGACAGAGGATTCTAATGCATTTCATATTTGTTTCCATAAATGGTTAGTCAGTGTGTACTTTGTTACTAGTGAGCCTTGAGAAGAGGAAAGCTCTTGAACTGGCATGTAGTTGCTCTGAAAAAAAGCTTAGAACTTTTGCTTAAGGAACAAACTCACTGGACCACTGGATTTTTTTAGGAGCATTCACCATTATGAGAAAGAGAAATTGTATATCTTAAAAATGACATAGCTATCTAATTTGTCTGATGTGCTGATATATATATAGTATACTATAGTTCATAGCTTTTTTTTTTTCTATGGTAGAGTCATGTGAAGAAAGTGTTTTGCAATTCACTGTAAATTGTCACATGCTACGTCTCCCTTGTGTGTAAAACCTGCTGTGAGAGTTATTTTACCAACATTGAGTAGGTTTCCTTCTGGTACACAGAAATGAGAGTTGCTTCAAAGTAGAGCTGTATTTTATTTATTTTGACTTTTTACTATACTTGATTTTAGTTGCATGCTGAAGCAGAGAAAATGAAGAGGAGGAGTCACCTACTGGGTGATAAAAATGATCCTGCAACAGAGGAGAAACTGCAAATAATAAAACGGGAAATAGAGGAACAGGAGACACTTCTAAAAGGATATCAGCAGGTATGGTTTTAAAACGGATCAATGCATTTATTGGTATAACCAGCAATGAAGTGGTTATATAATAGTTGAAGGTACACTAACCTGAACCACAGATTTTAAACCTTTGGACATGTACAAGAAACACCTCCTACCTGTTTGGTGCTTCGAGTCCACTCAGTTTGCAGTCTGGTGATTTTGGAACACCCCTGCTTGTGATTTTGGAAAACCCTTAACGTTGCTTCTCACATACAGAGCCTGAATTTTAAATGACAATAGCAGTACTAACAAATTTATCCCCGTCTGCAATCAAATTTAAACCTGCTTTGAAAGTTTTGACTGTGATTGGTAATACTAGATGCCGAGATGTTAATAAAAGATGTTCTACATTAGCACCTACCTGTGTAAGTACATGCTTACTGACACTGGGAGGTGGTGTGTGCTGTGCATCCTGTGAACCATAGAGAACTCGGATGAAAGTGAATTGGGTAAACTTTTCTGATTTTTTTTTTTTTTTTTTTTTTGTTTTTTCACAGCAGCAGTATACTTTAATGCATTAGAAGCTCACTAATTGTTTTCACTTGTGAAAAAAGAAAACTAAAGCGCTGATGTGGATTCTCTATAAAATAGCAAAACACCAAAAAAAAAAAATGTGTGAGCTGCAACCAACCAATTAGTGCTGTGACACCTGTTGCTATAAATCAATATAAAATATGTTGGTGCGCTTATCAACTTATCCCCATCTGTTGGAGTGGTGCTTATATATAAAATCCTAAACCATAAAAACACCCTGATATAATCAGTAAAGTGAATAAGTGCAAATAAATATTCAATCAATTAAGTGAATAAATGCAAAAAAATGCATAAAAAAACATATACCCTGATATCACAATCAGTAAAGTGGATAGGTGCAAATAAATATAGCAATCAATAAAATAAATAGATGCATCAAAAAACAGATAAGGGAACACACATCCCTAGATATATGTAGATGGGGAAAAAAAAAAACAATAAATAGTGTCTGTTTGTGTTAATCCAGCTGAGGTTTGAATGTCCAGTCACTTGCCTTTGATGAACTTGCTTGTATTTTAATTCTCACAGATCACAGTTGCATGATGAATTACATTTGAAAGGTGATGATTCACATAAAAATAAAAGAAAAACCATCATTGTGCAGTATTTTGAAATGCTACAAGACTGGGCAAACAATGTAATCCACTCACATATTTGCAGTAGCTGAATCGTTATAATGGTCAGACAGCTTCACCGCTCATACAGCTATCGCTGTGTTTGCCGAACACTATGCGAAGACGTCACTGACTCCTTCAATGATGGTTTTTCTTTTATTTTTATGTGAATCATCACCTTTCAAATGTAATTCATCATGCAACTGTGATCTGTGAGAATTAAAATACAAGCAAGTTCATCAAAGGCAACTGATTGGACATTCAGACCTCAGTTGGATTAACACAAACAGACACTATTTATTGTATTTTTATTTTTTTTCCATCTATCTATATTTTTCCATCATATATCTAGGGATGTGTGTTCCCTTATCTGTTTTTTGATGCATCTATTTGCATTTATTTTATTGATTGCTATATTTATTTGCACCTATTCACTTTACTGATTGTGATATCAGGGTATATGTTTTTTTATGCATTTTTTTGCATGTATTCACTTTATTGATTGAATATTTATTTGCACTTATTCACTTTACTGATTATATCAGGGTGTTTTTATGGTTTAGGATTTTATATATAAGCACCACTCCAACAGATGGGGATAGTTTGATAAGCACACCAACATATTTTATATTGAATTGTTTTCACTTGTTGCTTGGAGGTGTTCTTTAGACGTAGATTCTGACTTAATGCAAGATATGTGTATTCATTGCATAGATTTAAAAAACTGATTACTGATCAAAAAAAGTTGTCTACCTTTGGAAATTGTGTCCATAGCAAACTACATATTTTCTCAAAACCTGTATGTAGGGAATACATATAAATTCAGTATATTGCAGTAAGTTGTAGTGAGAGGAAGCGCAAATAAAATTTTAAGGGAGAAGTCCAGCCTGAGCTCTTTTGGCTGGGCTTCTCCTATGGGTCACAGGAGTGCAATTCGTTTTGCACTCCAGTGACCTGTTTTCGCAGAGAGCAGACTGAAGTCCGCTCTCTGCTGCTGTCATAGAAATCAGTCCAGGCACCGCATCATCATGACAAAGTCTGGATCCACCAGGTGCCTGGACTGATGCCCGTCTTAGCCTCTCAGCGAGCCACTGAGAGCCTGAGACGGCCGCTCCCCACCCCCTCCGCAGCTCAGCGCTCCAATGAACGCGGGGGGACAGAGCGGAGAGCTGCTGATTGACAGTCTGCAGCTCTCTGCTCAGGGAGCTGAGAGAACCGAGCCATCGGCGATGTTCGATCACTCGGTTCTCAGTGTAGAAGATCCAGGGGACAGATACAGCATCAAAACGATGCTGCATCCACCTAGGTAAGTATGAAACTGAAAAAAAAAAACAAAACCTCTCTTTTAAGGAAAAAATTGTTACAAGTGTATTCTACAGTATATAGTGAAATGTCATTTTTCAGATTTGCAGAGTCCTATAAGCTTCATGTTGATAATAAATTGGCATTAAACTCAAAACCAAAAATGCTATTGCAGCTTACCAATCATTAAATGTGGTGGCTGCATTAGTTTTCTTTTCATTGGCTTTTCCCCCTCTATTTTCACCTGGTGATCTTGCCAGTAACACACATCCCTGTATTAGCAGCGGCGTAGCTTGGGCTGTCAGTACCCGGGGCAAGGCGAGTAATTTGCGCACCCTAACTTACTTACAGCAGAGCGGCCAGCATATAACCCCGACAAAATGCCGTTACATCAAGGTTATAGGCCGGCCGGAAAGTATGACAATAAAAACCTGTTATGGGAGGAAACTCATGATCATGCAGGTTACCCTCTCACCAGTTCTTACAAATCCCCCCCCCCCACACTCATTTCTGCGCCCCTATAAATGTTGCACCAGGGGCGACTTCCCTGTCTGCCCCCCAAGCTATGCCAGTGAGTATTAGTGAGACAAAACTCTAGAGGAATGAGCAGAGGAGGCACAGACAGCAGCATTGTCAGTCTGGGGGTAGGGGAGACTTAAATGTATTAGCAAATTTAGAATATTGTGGATGTGGTTGCAGACTGCAGTCTCTTGGCTCTTAAAAACTAGAATGAAAATCTTCAGTTATTGGTAGGATTGGGCATTACATCAAAGTACGTAAAGTAGAACTAAGAATGTATTTACATAGAGGAGTCCCTGGAGTGCCTTGCTAATTGGATCCAATTTTGGAACGGTTTTGATGTCAGTGCTCCTCTTTGGAAACCATTTGATTTTAATGATGTGCTTAAGGGAGCTGATTTATAAATGTTTCACTAAAGTCCAAGTCAAACAGGAAGTTTACACACTCCCCGTGTAATCTCTACTGCACTGAAAACCAGCCTAAAATGATGTTCTGTAACACATCTATTATGTTGCATGATTTTGCTAATGTTGCGGTGTGCAAAAGTAAAAAAAGGGTTTGTTTGTTTTTTTTTGTTTTTTTTGTTTTTTTTTTTATTATTTAGCTATTTTCTTATAAGGGAATCTACATAGGCCAGCAATAAACAAGAAGATCTCATAATAACTGCCAAAATCCGCTTATCCCTATGTGATAACTGAGCACTGTAATTAATGCAGCCACCAACTTAATGTGTGCAGTGACTTCTGTGAAAGGACAGATATCTTTTCTGTTTAAATGGAAAGGGGAGTGATTAAATAGTGGTATTTTAGGCATATTTTAATCTTAGAATATTTATTATTGTTTATAGTAGGTGCCACATACAGTAGATGTTTAACTGTTAAGTATGTAGGGTCCCAAAGTTAGAAGTGGGGATGCACCTAGCTAAAATTATTTTATGTGTAAGGATGCTAAATAATTTCCTTGTTTTCCAAACTTGAACACATTTCTAATTTGTATTACATATTCTATGCATGTTTATAGGAAAACGAGAGGCTGTATCAACACGTCAAAGAACTCCAACTTAAAAACAAAGAAAATGAGGAGCATATGTTTAAGGAAAACCAGGCACTCAAAGCAGATATAATTTCCTTAAGGTAAAAGGAAAAACATTCGCATGCATATGCCAATAAAATTGAAATACTGAATGATACATTTAGAAAACATTGCAAATATTACCTAGGCCGTCTGTTAAACTGCATGGGGACATGAACTCATGAACCCCTTTGCAGGACACGAGATTATTTTCCAAAGGCAACAGATTTAATTTAGATGGGGAAAATCCTATTTCCCAATACAGAGGATGTGCAACTTGTACTCCGACCAGTGACTTAAACTGCAGGCAAATCAGTCTTCTGTAGTATAACCTGTGTCTGTTGTGGAAGTCGCATAGTCCAGAGTCAATTGCACTATCCTCATCCTTTTCTCTGGAGATCTATCTGCCAATCTGCTGTTGCCCACCTCTCCAAAACCTTGTCCCATCCTATACATCTTTAATCCCTGTGATTGCTACAAGTGTCATAGATCCTATTAGTCCCCCCCCCCCCCCCCCAAAAAAAAAAGTCCCCAACTTCCTTTGTTTACAGCACTGATTGTGGACTCAAACCTCCCTTCTACAGTTTCTCTTTAAAGGTAAAGAAAATCTGTGGAATCTGATGGATATGGCAATCACTTTTTAAAGTGGTTGTAAAGCTAAGACATGACATATGAACAAAGCATATCTCTCTATAGTGTATACTTTTCCCAATTAAGAGCACTAAGTGTCATTTCTGTCTGCTGCCTTGTTCCTTTGCTATTGGCATGATTCACTTTTTCCTGACACCAAGAGAAAAATGGTGACGGGAGGGAGTTCCAGCTGATTGACAGCATTAGCTCTGGTCCTGTATGCTGTATGAAGGGTGTGTGTTCCTTCCCTCCAATCAGCTGTGAGTGCTCGCCTCACTGAGCTCTGGAGTGTGTGAAGTCCCCTCTCCGACCCTTTTTTTCTGACAGATCAGATAAGCTTTATAAATTCTGGATTTTGAACAGATGTAGAGAAGACTTCAGCTAAACAGGTACAACTTATCTAGGAGGATGGGTTTCATCTCTGTGTATTACCTGAGGCCAGTCACTTTACTGGGTATATGTAAGGTTTTATAACCACTTTAAATGTAAAGAGGTCTCTGACCATTTCATTCAGTTTGTAGTGGTAGTTTTTTTTTTTTTTTTTATATGCGCACCAAAATGTATGCAATAATGGAAGTTGGACATTCCACAAGAGGTGTGTATGTGTGTGGAGAATCTGTGCCCATATAGCCAAAAAGCATTTGTAAAGTTGAGTTCTGCTGATGATCAAGAAGACCTGACTGGCAATCTGAAGTCCAATTTATTGTAAGGTAGTACTACAGGGTTAAGTTCGGAGCACTGTGCAGTCCACCCAAGTTCCTTCACACCGGACTTTCTGGACTATAAATTTTGTGACAATTTCAGATTATTCTCTGTTATGCAACAGTGTTTGAAATGCTCTATCACACTTATGGTACACTTTTTCTGAATTATCTGGGACTAAAGTTTTTTTTTTTGTTTTTTTTTACTGTTCTTGCATTACCATACTTCACTAGCATGTCAAAACTGAACCTAAGGCCTGGCTGTGACCCTGTCTACCTTAATCCAAGCTCACAGAACTGACCACAGTTTTTATTTTAACTAGAACTATTTACTGCTTCTTAAAAATACCATTTTAGAGCTCATGCACATAAGTGTAAAAAATGCTTTATTCAGACCCATACATCATATAGTTTTTTTTACAGGTCTGGACACAGCTGTATTGTATGGGCCTCTGCACACAGTTGCGCTATGTAAGAATTCATGAAATCAAAATGAAAAATAAATCTACATTTGTGGTGATGTGTGGAAATTTGAGTTTTGGAAAAAGATCTGTAGGTTTAGGCACCTAAACACATCGTAAACTCAAGCAATTACTGACTATTATGTTTTTTAAGGAAGGTCTTGCTGCCAGCAAGATCCTGCGTAGATTTTAGTAGTAGATTAATTATGGACATGTACATGAGTCCTTTATATCATTCAGACCATACATTTCCAGTATATTCAGAGGAACGCTATCATAAATGCACAGGACAATTTGGATGGATATTTAGCGTCGGGTTTAATTCCATGCACCCCTATAATGAGTAATACTTTGCCCAATACATTCTGCATAGGGTTTTCTACATCTCCATTCCACATCTTACAGTTAACATAATTCACAACAAACAGAAACCTATCTTAAACTATGTTTTCATGTATTGATGTTTAGAAAAAAATAAGTGATTTCTGGTACTTTTCATTTTATTGTTCTTATTGTAATGGTAATTTTGCAATGTACTTCATACAGTCTAAAACTACATTTATATCGTAGCCATATATATCATTTTTTTTTGTAATATAAAGCACTGGCTACAGTTTAATGAACAAAATCTATGTCTATATATCTATCCTAGAGAAAAGATAAATAGCATCACAAGAAGTAATCAGTATGCGTCACCTGGGAATGAATCCAGTAACCAGAGCTTTACAGAGCTGATTGCTGAGTTGCGCAACCTTCAGGTAAATAGATTTAAGGCAATTAGTACTCCTTTTTATTTTTTTTGGTAATGAAACGAAAATTCTTATCTAATAATGGTAATAAATGTAATAAATACAATGATCTAAAGCAGGGGTACTGAATTAAAATTCAGGTCAGGTCCGGTCAGTAAAATGTTCTTCCTGCAGAGGTCTGAATTTCATTTTTGTTCTGAGAGTCAGATTCTTCACATCACAGAAACCTTACATCACAGCCCCATTTACTTCAGTATCCTCGTTCCCCTCCTTCCCATCACAACCCCCTTTCACATCACTGTAACCTTCGCAACACAGTCCCTCTTGCAATCACAACCCCCTACTCACGTCACAGCGCCCTTGCAATCACAGACACCCCCCCTCTCCTTTTCACATTACAGTACCCCACATCACAGCTCCACTTCAGTTCCTCCCCCTATTTACATCACAGCTTCCTTTGCAGTCACAGTTCACACACACACCATTCTTTCTCCCTCTTGTACTATAGCCCTCCCTGCAATCACAGCCCCCTATTAAACCACAGTCCCCATTGCAGTTATAGCTCTCCCTCTTCACAGCCCTACCTTAACACAACAAGGCAGAGGGCAGAAGGCTTTGTGAACTGGTCCAAATCATTTGGTGGAGGGGGGATTATGATGTGGGGTTGTTTTTCAGGGGTTAGGTTTGGCCCCTTAGTTCCAGTGAAGGGAACTCTTAAGGCATCAGCATACCAAGACATTTTGGACAATTTCATGCAATTTCATGCTCTGAACTTTGTAGGAACAGTTTGGGGATGGCTCCTTGCTGTTCCAACATGACTAGTGCACAAAGCAAGGGCCATAAAGACATGGATGAGTGAGTTTGGAGTGGAGGAACTTGACTGGCCTGCACAGAGTCCAGACCTCAACCCCATAGAACACTTTTGGGATGAATTGGAGTGGAGACTGCGAGCCAGGCCTTCTTGTCCACATCAGCGCCTGAGCTCACAAATGCACTTCTGGAAGAATGGTCAAACATTCCCATAGACACACTTCTAAACCTTGTGGACAGTCTTCCCAGAAGAGATGAAGCTGTTATAGCTGCAAAGAGTGGGCCAACTCAATGTTGAACCCTACCGACTAAGACTGGGATGCCATTGAAGTGTGTGTAAAAAGGCAGGTGTCCCAATACTTTTGGTTATATAGTGTATGTCCTACTTTGTTACCTTTAGTAATGGCAAAGTTATTTGAATAGGCCCAATGAATCAGCAGGGATCAGCCAAATTTCAGTCTGTGTGTGGTCCTCCATGTTTAACAGAAGTCGATCATTTAAACATCTTCTGTCAGGCACACTGGCTAACTTTTGTCGAGTAGTTGCTGCAGTTGTTGATCAATGTATTCTGACAGCGGCAACAGGAATACACTGTCCTGCCGGGTAGGATTCCTCCATCCACCTCACTTGTGTGGGTGGAGGAATCTAATTTTACTCACTATGCTAAAAGTATTTTTTTTTTTTTTATGTCTGTGTCCCTCTACTTTACCTGATCTGTCCAACGTAAAATAAAACATTTTGTCTGGAGTTGGGGTTTAGTATCAAACCATTATAAGTTTGTTTTTACTGAAAGTGCTTATAAAATAATTGTTAAATACATTGGTACATAGTTATTTTCTGTTTCTGTCTTTTTGTGGTGCTCATACATAGAAAAAGGAGGCAAATTTGCTTGATGATATAGCCAGGTGCAAACAAGAGAAACAGGCTTTGGAAGTAGATTTGGTGCAGTTGAAGAAAGAACGTGATCTTCTTAAAACCCGTGTATCCAGCACCTCAGGTACAGCAATGGATTTATGTGATGTACTATATAATTTTTTTTCTGAAATAGGTTCAGTTTAATTCCACTTCCTGTCTCTTTCTAGTTGTGGTTTGAATCTGCAACATGAATAACCCATTTCTTTTCCACTTCCATAAAAAGTATGTTTACCAAGTTTAAATGTGTGTGTGTGTACATAAATTAAAGTCTATGCAAAATTCCCAATATTAGTTAGTGTGTTCATTTTAAAGTGTGCACTGATGTGCAAGGACATTCATGGCCTGGAAATGTGTTGGAATTGTTTTGCTTAAAGTATATCTTGGGAAAATGCTTTTTTCTTAGTTTTGGGATATTGGAAATGTGTTAGAGACCCTGTAGGTTTTTACTGGTCTGTGTGGAACCATACCCTCACAACCTGTCCTGTTTACATGTCGCCAAGATAGGAAAGAAGGAGAAATCTAAAAGCAAGGCAAATCTTTTTTTTTTTAAAGTTAGGAAAAAGAAGGCTGTCAGCTTTGAAGAGTGTTCCTTATTTCCTGTCAGATTGGCAGCTCTGTCAGAGACAGCAAGAGAAATTCTTAAAATGAGGCATCCGACAGCAATAAAAACCCAACAAAGGCTCCTTTCTCAATAACAAAAAAGAAAAAAGTTTTGATTGCAGTTACACTAAGAACCCTTTCATACTGGGGTGGTGCGCTTGCGCGATGGGAAAAAAAAGTCCTGCAAGCAGCATCTTTGGGGCGGTTTGGGAGTGGTGTATACACCGCTCCCAAAATGCCCGGCCCATTGAAATGAATGGGCAGTGCTGCCGAAGCGCCTGCAAAGCGTGGGACACTATTATTGACACTATAATACACCAACAGGAAAGCATGCACTAATTAAAATGATTAGTAAAGTGGCCAGCCAGCCGTTATAAAGGGTCCAAAGACATTTACAGAGAATTATATCATCATAAATGAAGGCGTTGCAGAATCCATCATGGTCCTGTTAAAAAGGAGATGCTATAGTGCTATGCGTGTGTTTCCTGACTATATAAAATTACTTCTTAAATGTATTTGTAAAGATTAACTCACCTAAACATTATTTGTATCTAAACTGGCTCTATAACATAATCCCAGTGCAATTTCTGAAACAGTACTTATTCTGCTAGAAAAAACACTACTTCCATGACCCTAAAAGAAAAATGTGAAAGAATTATTACAGTAGGTCGTGTGTTTGTGACTTTGCCTCTTTCTCATAATATAAAACTATAACTCTCCCATGATATGACTGGAGCCCTGCCTTATATATACCTCGGTTAAATAGTGCTGTTTGTCATTGTGATAATGTAAGAGGTTAGTAAATAGACACAGATATTTTCATTGTTTTTAGTGTTGGGTAATTGTCTATTGGGTGTTGTTCCATTGCAAGGTAAGAAGGTAGAAGTTATATCTCTCGTATATTAAGTTTACCAAACTTCTAGCCTTAAAAGCTTGACCCCAGGCAAAGTGCTAAATAAAAAAAATACATATAGTATCTCACAAAAGTGAGTACACCCCTTACATTTTTGTAAATATTTTATTATATCTTTTTATGTGACAACACTGAAGAAGTGACACTTTGCTACAATGTAATGTGAGTGTACAGCTTGTATAACACTATAAATGATGCTGTCCCCTCAAAATAACTTGACACACAGCCTTTAATGTGTAAACCGCTGGCAACAAAAGTGAGTACAGCCCTAAGTGAAAATGAGTCGCATGACTCCCTCCCCGTTGTCATGTGACTCCTTGGTGTTACAAGGTCTCAGGTGTGTTAAATTTGGTGTTATTGCTCTCACTCTCATACTGGCCACTGGAAGTTCAACATGCCAAAGAACTCTCTGAGGATCTGAAAAAAAAAAGAATTGTTGCTCTACATAAGGATGGCCTAGGCCAATGATGGTGGACCTTGGCACCCCAGATGTTTTGGAACTACATTTCCCATGATGCTCATGTACTCTGCAGTGTAGTGGAGCATCATGGGAAATGTAGTTCCAAAACATCTGGGGTGCCAAGGTTCGCCATCACTGGCCTAGGCTATAAGCCTAGGCTATAAGAAGATTGCCGAGACCCTGAAACTGAGCTGCAGCATGGTGGCCAAGACCATACAGCGGTTTACCAGGACAGGTCCCACTCAGAACTTTGGCCTCTCCGTGGTCGACCAAAGAAGTTGAGTGCACGTGCTCAGCATCCTATCCAGAGGTTGCCTTTGGAAAATAGATGTATGAGTGCTGCCAGCATCGCTGCAGAGGTTGAAGGGGAAGGGGGTCAGCCTGTCAGTCCTCAGACCAAACGCAGCACACTGCATCAAATTGATCTGCATGGCTGTCGTCCCAGAAGGAAGCCTCTTCTAAAGATGATGCACAAGAAAGCCCATAAACAGTTTGCTGAAGACAAGCAGACTAAGGACATGGATTACTGGAACCATTCCCTGTGGTCTGATAAGACCAAGATAAGCTTATTTGGTTCAGATGGTGTCAAGCGTGAGTGGCAGCAACTAGGTGAGTAGTACAAAGACAAGTGTGTCTTGCCTACAGTCAAGCATGGTGGTGGGAGTGTCATGGTCTGGGGCTGCATGAGTGCTGCCGGTACTGGGGAGCTACAGTTCATTGAGGGAACCATGAATGCTAACATGTACTGTGACATACTGAAACAGAGCATAATCCCCTCCCTTCGGAGACTAGGCCACAGGGTAGTATTCCAATATGATAATGACCCCAAACACACCTCCAAGACGACCACTGCCTTGCTAAAGAAGCTGAGTGTAAAGGTGATGGACTGGCCAAGCATGTCTCCAGACCTAAACCCTATTGAGCATCTGTGGGGCATGACATCCTCAAAACGGAAGGTGGAGGAGCGCAAGGTCTCTAACATTCACCAGCTCCGTGCTGTCGTTATGGAGGAGTGGAAGAGGACTCCAGTGGCAACCTGTGAAGCTCTGGTGAACTCCATGCCCAAGAGGGTTAAGGCAGTACTGGAAAATAATGGCGGCCGCACAAAATATTGACACTTTGGGCCCAGTTTGGACATTTTCGTTTAGGGGTGTACTCACTTTTGTTGCCAGTGGTTTAGACATTAATGGCTGTGTGTTGAGTTATTTTTAGGGGACATCAGATTTACACTGTTATACACGCTGTACACTCACTACTTTACATTGTAGCAAAGTGTAATTTCTTCAGTTTTGTCACATAAAAAGATATAATAAAATATTCACAAAAATGTGAGGTGCGTACTCAGTTTTGTGAGATACTGTATATGAGAGCTTGATTTGGTATCTACCTCCTGCATTCCTGGGGGCAGAAACAGTATGATCAGTTTATCTTTTTGTCATTCTGCCCTATTCTCCTATCAGTATGCTCTTTGCACTGTTACTTCTCTTTCTCTGAACTATGCAATACAGGAACTTCATAGCTGATACCAAATCAAATTGAGGTACCTGCACTCCATGCATAAAAAAAAGATGTATTCATCGTTACAGAGATTAATTAAGTTGTGCCTTTCATATATTCCTGGAGTTCAGCTAAATAAAAAAAATTCCTTAGAGTATTTTTTTGTTAGAATTAACATTTCATTTATTTTCCTACAAACAAAAAAAGCTGAAATGATTGGCATAGCTATACTGTGAAAATGTTTTAAGCACTTGTAAAAAACAAAACGAAAAAAAAACAAAACTATAAATCAGGAATGCCATTAATAGCTTTTATGGATAAAGAAACCTCATATAATGTGCAGTAAGTAGAAAAAAAAGCAAATAAAATCAATATTCAGTGTGGCCATTCTTGACCGTAAATGCAGGAGAAATTCTCTTATGTATATTTGCATAGGACTTCCACTGCACTTCACAATCGCCTGCAGACAGCCATCAGTGTACAGTTCCCAACTCTGTTGTGGACAAACTGCCTTTGGTTAGAGCCAAATATTTCAAATTTACCTTTCTTTTCTTTTTTGTTCTTTTGCTAGTAAAATTTGCTCTTTATCCTTGGCTCAACATTTATGGCTAGGGGATGAAACATCCTGCATTAAATGGATCTTACGGTTTAGTCAGCGGGGGGGTGGGGTGGTGGGCACACATGCCCTGTACGCAGAAGAGGCCAGCGATGTACAGGTATGTTGCTGTGCCTGTAGGGGCTGCTCGTTCGCAGTACAATACGGGTGGGTGGTCCAAACGGTGTGAAAGGAGAAGTATAGCCAAAGCTACTGAGAGCCTGAGCCAGCCGCTTGGGCCCCCTTCGCAGCCCAGCACTCCTGTGAGCGCTGGAGGGGCAAAGCAGAGAGCGTGCGACTGACTGTCACCAGCTCTCTGCAGGCTGAAGACCGATAACTGAGCGACCAGTGGTCTTTGATTACTCGGTTCTCTCTTAGAGGTGGCCGGAGACATCTGCAGCTGGAATCAGTGCTGCAGCCAATTAGGTGGGTATGACAGTTTTTTTGTTTTTGTTTTTTTAAGCCATACTTCTCTATTCTAGTCATTTATTGATACTGTCTATGAAATATAGACCCTCATTAAATTGGAATTAAGCTGCACTGGGTGAGATGGGCTCACACCATAATGTACAGGTATTGCACAGCATGCTTGCACATCATGGCACACTTATCTCTTTGTGTACCCTCCTCCAGTGGTGACAGGTCCAGCCTTAGGTTACCTGTCTCCCTGCCGGTATCTCCTTCACTGCTTCTTCTGGGTCTTACAACACTTTTTTCAGCCACTGTACAGCCAATGACCATGTAAATCCTGCATTTGTGCACAGGAGTTAAATTGCTTCTGGCACCTGACTATTTTTGGCATGTACAGTGCAGTGTACATACACATAGAGTAATTGCAAGATGCATTGGGGTTGATTTACTAAAACTGGAGAGTGCAAAATCTGGTACAGGCCTGCATAGAAAACTATTGGCTTCCGGGTTTTGTTTTGTTTTTTGTCAAAGCTTATTTGAACAAGCTGAAGTTAGACGCTAACTGGTTTTTATGCAGAGCTGCACCAGATTTTGTACTCTCCAGCTCTAGTACATCAACCCCTTTGTGTCTGGCTCTCTGTTATTTTTCAGAGGGGGACGTTAGATCTGCTATAGTGTTTTTAAATCTGGATGGCCTTTTTCTACATATATGAGGTCTTACTACATTTTATGGCTGCATTTGAGTGTACTCTGATTTAGCTGTTTGCAGTATATCGCATTGCCTAAAAATTAATCTCTAGTGCTTCTGTTAAGCATATCTAAACCCAAGAATAAAAGTTTCCAACAAGTTGGTTCGAGAGAAGTTGATCATTAGATCAACTTCTCTGGAACAGGAATGGCCATAGATGGATTGAAATTCAGCCAGTCCCTGCTGAACCAGCTAAATTTTGATCCATCTATGGCCAGCTTTAGAGTGCAGCACAGGCAGAATACAAGAAGTTATCAGCTAACCGAATTTCTGGTAGTAATATAAATGTATTAATTTTATTTTGCTTATCAAACCATTTTATATTTAACACACTAAAATTACGCAAATAAAAAAATGTATTGTTAGGGTTTTACATATATAGGTTTTAGTATACACCTTTGTGGAATAACCCTACATTAAGGATTTATTTGTATCAAGTACTTAAAATATCTTGTCTATTTATAGATGAGAAATCTTATGAAATGAAGATTATGGAGGAAAGCTATAAGCAGGAAATAAGCCGACTGAATAAAAGACTCCAGTGGTTTGCAGAGAACCAAGAGATTTTAGATAAGGATGCTGCAAGGCTTAGAGATGCTTATGAACAAATAGAAAAGCTAAAGATACAGGTATGTCATATGACTCCAAACCTGTAATTTGCAAAAGTTATAACAAGTGTGAAAATTATCATCTTAAAATATTTGTGCATCTCTTTCAAAGGTTGAGAAGCTAACACAGAATGCTGGAAATCAGTCTGTGCAGCAACAGCAACGACTAAAGGACAGATCTACTGATGCAAAACGGATTCAAGATCTTGAGCGCCAAGTAAAATTTATATACATGTTTCATTTTTGTTGCATTAATGAAAGTTAATGGGAATCCTGGGCTCTTAAGTAAGAAGTGTCCTCTGCTTTCATACCTACCCAGCAAGGTTTTAAATGTTCTGCTCCACACTCTACAGGCACTTGTTCATTCGAGTGTGTAAGACAGCAAAGAAGTATACAGATACTTCTTAAAATGCACCTTCACCCCCAAACAGAAAAATTGATGGTGCATGCATCACTGCATTGACCATCCATAAATGTTATATAAGGCATTTGTAAAATAAAATAGTTTTTGGTAAACTTGCTTTTATTTTTTGTTATGGTTATTCTTGAGCCACTCCATCCAGGAAACTTGTTTTCTCCTGCACATATGTCATACAAGATCTGGAATGGCCTGTTAAGCCATCTCCGATCAGGTACAGTGCATGTGCTGCATGTGCTGTATGTGGTCTAGCATGTCTTGTTATTGTTCAGGAACAAGCCACCCTAATCTGGTACAGCGCATGCACAGGATCACACACAAAGAAGATGGCCTGTGACGTCATCTTTTTAAAATGGCAGAGTGGAATACGAGGAGTAAAAAGAGCAGCGTGATGACGCAACAAAAGAGAGGGCAAAATGATATCTTTAAAGTGGTTGTAAACCCTCGCCGACAACTTTGTCCCATGTAAATCAGCATAAAAAACCCTAATGAACACTGCTTGTAGATATCTCCTTACTTGCTTAGTATTGTTGTAATCCTTTTTGTTCTTTAGAATGACTTCACTGAGCAAGCCCAGATCTCCCCTGATTTAGGGCACACTCTGTGTACTTGTCTGTCTATTATCAGATCTTCCTACGGCACAAATCTGAAATCCCACGAGACTGCATAATCACTCAGAGCTTCCTACTACACCCCATGCGACCATGTGACATCACATGCAGTGTAAACCTGGCCATCGGGCAGCATTACTGCAGCCTTATCAGCTGAAGCTGATAAGACTGACAAAGGCAAACACTAGATAATCGGCACAAGTAAATACTATGAAATCAAACAAGCTATGAGCAGTAAAGCAGGGTTGCCATAGAAACGTTGGATTGAGAAGGAGGCTTGGTTAACAGTACAGGAAGTACTCAATGTAAGGGCGGAAATGCACTCTACTGTGGACTCAGAAAACAATACTTAAGATGGCGCTGCCTAACCCCTGGAAACAAGTTTTTTAAAGTTTCTTTAAACAGTAAGTAATATGCGATTTGGGTTGGATTACAGTGGCTATAGTTTGATAATTACTTATTATAATGGACTAAATGAAAAGCAGCATCAGAGGGAGAGAGTTTACTTCCTCTTAAAGACAAAATCTATAGGATGGCCTGGCTCATTTAAACTTAGAGTTCAGTTGGGCTTTAATTTGACTCTTCAAAGCTTGTGGTAAAAAGAATACAATTTTATGATTTGTATAGCTCTCCATGTACAGTGAAATTTTAATAAATATTTTAGATCTATTCTGTCCATCGTGCCCCATGTATATTCAAAAGCTCACCTCCATGTTTTTTTTTTCTCATTCTGTATTTATGGACACTGCACAGTACTTCTCTTATCTATTCATTTCTTGTCGTTCTTCTAACTTAAAGTGGTTCTAAAGGAAACGTGATTTTTTTTTTTTTTTACCTTAATGCCTTCTCTGCATTAAGGTAAAAAAAAAATCTTCCAATGTGTGATCCACCCACCCCCCCGAAACACTTATCTGATACCACTTTCTTTCCAGTGCTGACTCCACTGGCAGCCCCGCTCTCCTCTCTTCCTGCATTCACTCTGTGTGTCTATATATGCACACAGCCCAGAATAGAAGTGCACCTGCACAAGTGCCCCCATAGTAAGCGGCTTGCTATGGGGGCACTCGGAGAAAAGGAGAAGCAGACAGCGCCGGTGGGGAAAGTCCAGAAGAGGAGGTTCAGGGCTGCTCTGTGCAATACCAATGCACAGAGGAGGTAAGCATACAAGGTTTATTTTAATAAAACCAATCCAGCTTTGCAATCACTTTAAAAACTTAAATTGCAAATTCTGTTCGGTATAATATTGCTGTTCAGGTTAGATCTGTGGTAGCTGGCCAATGACCTGTCACTGACATCAGACTATGATGGCATTATCCATGAAAAGCAATTTTATAAAGGAACTGTAATCGGCTGTGAATGCTCTCAAGCTTTGCTTTAGGATAATAAGACACTTCAACACCATGACACTCTGTGACAATGCTTATACAATCTTGTCACCTATTTTAAGAGTATTGAAAAAGAAACCATTTAAAAGAGTAGTATACTTTCCCCTCTCTCTACCAAATTTTCCCTGCAAATTATCTATTACTATTACTGTATTATTGTACAGTACAAGACATGGGAATCAATTGACCATGGATTATAAACTGCCATCTTTAGGTAATTGGACAATGGCAAAAGCTTTATCTGCCCTCTAGTGTCCCCCCATACCCCCTTCCCACTGCTTTAGGTATTGGATATCTGTTATCTTTTCACCAGATTTAACTACCTCCTTTGACTGACACTTCTATGAAGATTTGAATGCTTAATGCCTTCACGGTTCATTCGTTTCTGCATCAGTGACCCTTGATCGCACTTTGATAACCAAACCCAGACCCCACAGTCACGGGGCTAGCCTGTAATGTTTGCTTCAGGCACTGGATCCTACGTTTGGTACTCACCTTGACACATGGTGCAATGAATGTAGTTAGCCACAACATTCTACACATGTCGAGGGCCCTGGTCCATCCCTATAACTCCCAGATCTTGAAGACTCCTCTGAGTGGATGCTCACTGACAGGCAAAGTCTGGATTGGTGATGTAGATAAAGTAAGTCAGGGTTTCCCTCTATCTTTGCATTCCAGTTCCTGGAATGCAAACACTACTTCCTTATTCCACAAGAGATACCACAGTCCTATGCAAACAAGTGGTTCTTAGACCTTATTGTATCTAAAATGAGGTAGGGAGGAGTTAACCCACGGAGACTGGTAGGCCAACTGGTGATTAGGTTTAATGAATATCTTCCTAGAAGATACCTATACTCGGAGTCATTCTGGTGGGATATAGGAGGTTGGCATAAGCTTTAGAACACCTGAACACTAAATTACTAAACTCTGTAACTGAACTCAGAATGATCCCCTCCAAACAGACAGCTGCATTAGCCCTGGATCGTGGAACTAGAACAGCCAACCAATCCTAAATCTAATAATTGGTTATCGCCCATCCCCTGCATTGTTTTGTTAAAAGTAAAGTAGATTTCACCAATTGAGAAGTAAAGTAGATTTCACCAATTGAGGGATGGCATCATTCCAAAAAAGGAACTTGCACACTGATGTCTTTTAAAGAAGGACCCAGGTATCCAGTCAGGACAATTATAAAAAAAAAAAAAAAAAAAAGAGAGAGAAAGTGATCATAAAAAAAATCACATTGAAAAACAACCTATTCAGTTTAAAATAAAAGCGAAAGGCAAAACATTTTTTATAAGTAATCACATTCCCGCTGTTCTCAGCTGCATAAGAGCGGGTGGGGAGTGTCGGGACAAGTCTGATCATTGGAGGAGAGCAGGCCGAGTTTCTAGTACAGCTAGAGAACTGATCATGGTGTTTTCTGCTTAGTGTGGTCGTGTGATTAGTATTTATTAGGAAAGCAGAGGGACTGGCAGGAACACCAGGGATCTCACACAGAGGAAGCAGTACAAAGAGAACAGGATACTTTTTTCATACAAGTACATGGTACAGCAGGCACATTACAGGAATATGAAATGTTGGAATAACAAACACTTTAAATTTAAGAAGAAACCTCATTTTAAGGACATGAATACATACGACCCATCAGGTTAAGAGGGAGATTGGCCCAAGGGGCACATTTCTCTTGAAGCTGTAAGAGCAAAGGATGTAAATTGAGATTATAGAAACTAGATGAGTCCCGTCTTACCTGGACACCTAAATATTTTCAACCCACTCCAGGGATAAGAGGACTGCAGGTGGGCATTGCTGGCATACAGCAACATTTTTTCCACTATGAGATCAACACGTAGGCCTTTAATGAGCTGCAAGTCCCATGCCAAAATAGCCAGAGGCTCCAAGGCCAGAGCAAAAAGACTATGTGAAAAAGGGTATCCTTGTCAGGTACCCCTCTGAAGAGAAGGCATCTGAAATCCTGTCATTGGTATGCACTCTGGCCTTGAGAGCCTGGTAAAGCATGTGTCACTAGGATAGGAACCTAGTGTAGTGCACTCTTGTTTGTGATGTGATCATCCTTCAATAAAAACCATTTGGACTCAACTTAAAGATCCGTGGTGAGCTGGCAAATATCTACACTGTGTCATGCATGATCCAGTCTCCAGCTGGTGGTTGCTGCAGCACCCAGTATCCTAGAGCATTTTCCAGGAAAGTGTGCAATGGGAATATGGATGGTTATCTATGATAGGAACCTAGGCCCAAATCTCTGCAACACCTCCTAGAGAAAAGTTTTAAAGGTACCACACAAAACTAAGGGACTGGCAGAGTTCTCATTAGCAAACCAAAACTGACAAAGTGATTCAGGAACAGAGGCCTGGACCCTCTGGCCCATAATACAATATCTGGACAGTCTGCACAACCTATGACCAGGGTACATGGTTTTATTTAAAATAAGTGACAAGGGGACATGACCTGAGATTCCCCTAGGGAGAATTTTAACGGAAAAGGGGACATAGTCCAAATCAGTACAAGAAAATTATCTATAAGTGGCTGAGTGGCAAGTACGTTCCCTACCAGAAGGGTTAAAATGTCTCCATGTATCCGTCAGGGCAAAAGTTGATGCCCATTGGGAAAAATTTGGGGACGATCTAGAAAGTAGGGTGGAGTCTGTCCAAATCAGGGTGCAGTACAAGATAAAGGTTGCCTAAGAGTAGGACATTATCAGTACCATATTGAGATACCATCTGCATCAACGTGTATAATAGGCTGGTATTAGCTGGTAGAGGTGGATAAAGGCCAACAATCACCATAGCAATGTTATTAATTAAAGCATGCAATATGACATAGCTGCCTTCTGGGTCCACTTTAACATCAATAGGCTGATAAGATAATAATTTATGGACTAGGACAGTGATGGCGAACCTTGGCACCCCAGATGTTTTGGAACTACATTTTCCATGATGCTCCACCACACTGCAGAGTGCATGAGCATCATGGGAAATGTAGTTCCAAAACATCTGGGGTGCCAAGGTTCGCCATCACTGGACTAGGATAATGACTCCGCTAGCATAGTAGCTAGAGTAGGTTGTATGGTAATGGGATCCAATCCATGCTTTTTTCAGGCCTAGGATTCAGGAGCCTAAAAGGTGTGTTTTCTGAGTGAACCTCCCAAGGTAGCTAAATTCTAGGGACCTCTTCACAGCCGAGTTCATGCCCCGTACATTCCATGACATAAATAAAGTAGTCAAATGATGAACCTACAATAATAGGGGTCGAACTGACTCACTAACCTACTAGATGCAGGCCAGGAATGAGAAGGGTTTCAACAGAATAATCTGGAAAAAGTATGTCTGTCTTTGTGAGATCATTTTTTTCTCCCCCTTCCACCAATACCTAAATTCTTAGTTGAGCGCTGTATCGATCCAGTGCTGTACTTCTCTACAGGTCTCCTCTCTCCTCTGCTCAAAGGCTTGGCCAAGTGCAGCGTGAGCCATTGACTCCAGCGGTTGTCAGCCAAATCCAGTGAGGAGTTGGCTGGGCCAAGCTGTGCTGTGTGTGGACAGGCAGAGCCAGGTTTGGGAGGGAGCCAGTCTATGTGCTTCCATAGAGAGCAGCTTTCTATAATGGTACATGCAGAAGAGGAGGAGCCTGGAGCGCCAACAGGGGACCACAGAAGAGGAGGTTTGGGGCTGCTCTTTTTTAAGAAAACAGCCATAACACAGTCATTACAGTCTTTTTAAGAAAAAAAAAAAAAAAACTATACAATCACTTTTACCCCATTCTCTCTCATTATTTCAAAGGGTGCTTTCTCATTTTCCTACACGGGAAAGGATTTCAGGGCCTACCATCCCCAAATAGGAACTCTTGTCCTTAAAGCAATATTTACCCAAAAGCAAACCTTATATTGCAGCTTACCAGTACTTAAATGTGATTGCTTCATTAGTTTTCTGTTGTTTTTCAAAAGAGCTTTCTTCCAGATGTATCAGTTTACAAGGACGAGACAAGCCATTTAACACT
Source organism: Aquarana catesbeiana (assembly GCF_042186555.1). NCBI lineage: Eukaryota > Metazoa > Chordata > Amphibia > Anura > Ranidae > Aquarana > Aquarana catesbeiana. The sequence continues at coordinate 326,965,356 of NC_133327.1, read as the reverse complement.
GACAGGTTTGCTTATAATTATTGGCTTTGTTTCTTTATGTAAAACCTTTATCCAGATGGGGAAAAAAAAACTGTGTGCTGTTACTGATTCTAAAGTATGAGCTTGAGTTTGGTTTCAATTTGTGTATATAAATTTGATAGTACATTTAACACTACAGTGACTGAAGATGCTTCTGTCCAAAGGTGCCCCTGTGCTCCTTCATCCAGAGTGGGGGCACTCTAATACAGGAGATGTGTTACTGGGCAGATCTCCAGGTAACAGAGGGGGAAAAAAATCCAATGCAGCCACCACATCTAATGATTGGTAAGCTGCAATATGTTACATTTTTGGTTTTGGGTATAATACCACTTTAATGCTATATATGCAACATACAGCGCTGCCCAGAAAATAGGTGTATAAAAGAAATAATCATTCATACCAACAAACAAAGAATCTATAAAAGGGAGTGCATTAAATCAATAAATATATTAAAACATTTTTAAATAATTCATGACAAAAATGCTGTGCAAATCAATAAAGGTACATAAATTAATACATCAAAAATCCATCCAATAAAAAAAATAAATAAAATAAAAAATAAAGAAGTAGTGTCCATAAACCATGCACCTGTCTTTAGAGTGAAACATGTAACATGTTCCCACTCCTGCAGCCTCTCCCTGGTGCACCTCCTCTAGTGACAGTGAGCCGCGGATCTTTTCCCCAAACTCGCTGTCACAATTTTTTTCAAAAAGCGTCCCTCAGGGGCTCAGCACCCCGGCCACGCCATTCATTCAGTTCTGTGAATACAAGCAGCTGATGGCTTGTAGCTTTCAGTGAACTACCAGAGTGCTGTTGAGCGCTCTAGGTAGTTCATTGATAGTTCCTGCTGTTGTGTAAGTGTCTGCCCTTATGAGGTATGAGCAGACAGCTTACACTGACAATGTAAGCTGCACTGAACCTGTAATCTGCTGATCTCGGGTGCAATGCTTTCCAGGCTCCTAATAATAAAATATTAAATGCACTTCCACAAGGTGAGAAATGTGTCGGCAAATCTTCAGTGTGGTTAAGTGCCTGTGCTTCACAACCTTCACGATGCACACCAATGGTATAACTCACTCACCAAATTTGATTGACCACTTTTTACAAAACAGTCAAACAGCACAGGGTAACATTGTGTAAAAGTAAAGGAATCCCATGGTTCCTTTGACCTTCATAAGTCCAGCGGAGTGCTCAGTCTGGCACGAAGGAACTGATCGCTAAGACATGAATCAAGCACCACACTATTGTACTTTTGCCTAGTGTGTGGCCTCCTCACAGCATGCTGCTACAGGATAACCTAGAGACAAGTGTTCTCCTTGCCTCCATGATATTTTGTTGTTTTCCCTTGAAACCTTCTTCATTTACCTGTCATGAGCTGCTGACCAGTAGGATATTTCATCACTAATCCCTTTAGGGTTTAGGAGTCAGGCATGACATGTATGGCCATACCATGTCTCCATGGGAACTTACCCCCCCCCCCCCCCCCTTTTCTTTCATTTCTTACTAGGATCTTCCCCTTGGGGTTCCCACTCCTAACCACCAGGTTGGTCATTTTAACCCCCCCTCCCTTTTTTTTTTTTTTTTTTTCGTTCAGATCCCCTACAGCATACCATCCCCATGCACACATATCCCTGGCAGCTCAGATAAGCAACAGCTTAGCTCCCTGCTGCACACACATTCACAATTCCCCAGCCTTGTTGCTTCTGCACAGGAGAGCAATGGAAGGTGGAGTAAAGCAATTTACTGTCAGCTCTGCAAGCTACTCCATTAGCATGCAGATATCCCTGCACTGATCAGTTAGGAAGGTAATAGAGGCTTGGTATTGTGTGTAGAGAAGTCAAGTGGTACACGCACATTCAGAAGGATTTTCTTAACGATCAAGCGCTGTCTCCCCATCGTGAGCTGGAGGAGACAAAATTAGACACTGCCATTTCCTGGGGGAGGAATCTGAGAAATCTTTGATATTTTTCAATTGTATTGTATTCAAGTGTAGGAATGCCCTGTAAAATTCTTAAATGTTAGTGAAAACAGTTTTTGAAAAGATGTTATATTTAAAATACCTGCACTATTTTAATCTCTACCAGCAATTTGTGTCCCTTTTCACAGCATTTTATTATGAACATAAATCGCTGTCGCTCCTGTAAACTGCAGGGAGTACTAATGATGTACTGTGATTTATGGGGCCCTTCCTCCACCTAAAGCTGACATATGAACTTATAGCTATGCACGGACTCCTAAATGGCATTCCTATTTGTTGTTCAAATCGTATATGACTATAAAAAGATTTTAAGGGCATTACATCCTCAAATCTTATCCTTAGCTGGTGTATGAACAAAATCCAAATTATGAATGCAGTTCTTTTTTATTATGAAGGCTATATTTAAGAAGTGTATTTTTGCATTGAGACATTTTTTTTTTATTATTAACATTATTTTATGATTTTGAAATGCTATACTCTTTCCCCCAAACTAACTGTTTTATTATGAAATTAATTATAAATAGGTTAAAGAAATGGAAGCAATTATAAAAAGAAGACACCCTAACTCTATACCGGCAATCATGTATGCAGCTGCTGCGGTTTCTGAGACAGATCCCTCGACCAAAAGTAGCACTGTCTCCTTCTTAGAAAGACGGATACAAAAATTAGAATGCGATCTTGAAAGCAAGGATGAAGAAGCAAAGAAGAGTCTACGTAGCATGGAGCAGCAATTTCAGAAAGTTAAGGTGACCCTTTTGCCCCTTTATAATTATTCATATTTGGAAACCTTTCCATCATTCGTATTGCTTTACTCCAGGGTTTTCCAAACTTTCTAAACAAAGGGTCAGTTTACTGCCCTTCAGACTTTAGGGGGGCTGGCCTATGGCCAGCAGGGAATAGGAAAGTGTCCTAGTGTCAGTGGCAGTACACAATGCCCCATCTTTGGTATTATGGGGAGGAATAATGCCTCATCATTTGTGACAGTGGAGGAATAGTGCCCCATCATTGGTATCGGTGGTAGGAATAGTGCTCCATCATTGGTGGCAGTGGAAGGAATAGTGCCTCATTGTCGCGGTCAGTGGGGGGGAATAGTGCCCCATCATTGGCATCAGTGGGAGGAATCGTGCCACGTTGTCAGTGGCAGGAATAGTGCCCCATTGTCGGTGTCAGTGACAGGAACTATGCCCCACTGTTGTTGACAGTGAGGGGAATAATGTCCCAAGGACTGGTTAAAAGCAAGCAAAGGGCCGCAGTTTGAAGATCACTGCTTTATTCTGCTGGTCTGTTCATGTGTTAATGGAATATTTTCAATACAATCCAAAGGCAAAGGAGCACACTAATTTCTTTACAGGCAGAACTTTAATCAGCTGACAAGCTTCAATGCAAGGCACCACCCTCAGGATCATTTCTCTGATCTGTTTCACCTGGTGGACTTATTCCTAGAGGATGAGGTGGTCAGAGAGAGGGAGGCATTTATTTGCAATCTTTTAACCCTTGTTCCTCTGTTATGCAAACTCTTAAGCATCCATGAAACCTAATTATTATTATTGCTATGGGCAAAAGTAGTAGAGAAAAAGAAGGGGGGGGGGGGGGCGGGACAGGAGAGTTGTGGAGGAGATATTGGTGGAAGAAGGACCTGGGGGTGATGAAGAGATATGTAGATGTTGATTGCATTATATTTAGAAGATACACTGACTTTTTCTTTCTTTAATATATATGTATTTATGGTATATAGTGTGGATGTTCCATCAAGTGTGCTTTTACATATAGCCTAAACCACCATTCCATTTTCTACCCTTTTAGATACAATATGAAAGTCGGATCAATGAGCTTGAAGAATTGCTTGCTCAGAAAGCTCTTAATGAACCACAAATTAATCTAGATAGCACAATAAAAGTAAAAGCACTTGAGCAAGAGCTTTCTATACTCAGGGATGCTCACCACATTACAGTAATGAATCTGCAAAAAGAAATTGAGACGCTCAAGGAGAAGAATTCCTCTTCGGAGCACAAAACCAATGCTAAATTTGATGAAATGACTGAGCAAAGCAGACTGGCAAGACTTAACCAGGAACTTATGGCCAAACATAAAGAGATTCAAGACCTTTCAAAAACAGTGGAGAGACTTCAGAAGGAAAGGATGCTCATGCTCTCCAGCAAACCTCATTTAAGCAGTGTTAGTGCTAGAGGCAAATACTTGGGGGCCTTTAAAGCAGATGCAATGCCTCCCTCTAAAGGCAGTACCCTAGGGACAGAAACTTTTCCTGCAATGCAAGACGAGAAGCTGTATCAGCCAGACACATTTGCTGATTTTCATATTTGTGATCTGCAACAAGAAAATGAAAGATTACAAGCTGAAGTTTGCAAATTGTTTCAGGAGATCAACCAACAACAGTTTAAGTACGAAGCTACTCTGGCACAAGGAGAAGATTCCATGAAAAGGTACACAATTTCTGAACTGCTGTTACTTAAAGAAGTTACCTACAGCCTGCCTAAAAAATCCATTGCAATAGTTACCTGTTTTGCTGATAACCAGTAGCTTTAGATGTGAGGCCATCCAGCCTAGAAGTGTTTTTACATCATTCTCTTCCTGTAGCAGCTGACACTAGCCACTATGTTATGTAATCTGAGGGGGGGAGTGGATAAAGAAGATAGACCTTATATTGGGGTAAATGAGCCCCCTTTTACTTCCCTTTACCTAGGGGTGTCTTAATAGCATCATGGGCCTCTGGAAAAAGTAATGCACTGGGGCCCCTACTAGGGAGATGGTGACCTGCAACGCGCTTAGCATGCTGCTTCAAAAGGTGTGTGTGGCCAAGTTATGCAAAGTATTGGGCATGGCTTTTTAGTCTGATTAGAAACAACAACAAAAAAAGAACACAACCATTGAATTATCTTAAATTCAATTCACCCCCTGTATACACTGTCCTTCCCCCTCTATACCCTGCCCCCCTGTGTACATTGACCCTCTTTTCCCTGTACACATTGCTCCCACTCCTTTTTATACACACTCCCCCCCCCCTGCACACTGCCCCCTGTCATGAATGCGTCTCTCAGCCAGTCAGCAGCCCGTATTAATGTATGTCTATACATCTGTCCCTGAATCCACACTTTTTGTGTTTGGGGACCCGCATCCACATGCATGTCAAACTGGGCGCAGTAGCGCCCATGTCTGTGCGGGCAATCACAGCTGTCCCACAGGTGTATGCTTAAGTATGCCTGTGTGAACAAGGCCTAACAGTAAAGTACAGAAATACATACACACATGTATACTCATACATAAACTCACAGAAACATACACAAACCCCCACATGCATAAACTTACACACATACATACATGTCATTTCAAAAACACAGCTTACTGTATCTGGCTGACCAGCACTTGGCACCTGCACCACTGAGTACGATGCCTGAGTACACAGTACTGAATGGAAGGGAGGCAGGGCAGGTTGGGACTCAGGAAGCAGCTTTCCCCGTGTACAACTCTGCCCATTACTAGCAGCTCAGCTCTGCAATTCAGTGTAGTAGTGTTGTAGTACTAGAATACTACAAAAGTAGTGTCTGCCTTTCCCTGCCTGGCCGCTTTTTTTCAAGTCTAGGTGGCATTTCTGTGCTTTTCCTTCTCCCTGCTGATGGGAGTAGCGAGTGACGCTGCTGTCACATCTCCTGTCAGCCTATGGTGCCAGAGCATAATGCAAGATTATCATGGGGCCCCATGCACCTGGGCAGTGCTCGGGCTGGGGGCATGCATGAAGACAGCCCTGCATTTACCCTCATCTAGGCATTGGCGCAAATGCTACAGAAAATGTTAACTTGCAGGCTGAAGGTCCCTATGTCTGAAACTCCTGTATGGCGTCAAAGTGGATGCAACTCGCAAGTAGCCTACAGGGTCAGGTAGGAATAAAGAATTGAAACCATATAAAGAAAATAGCCAACCTTACATTTACTGTAATATTTCAGTGATCGCCTGCGAAATTTCAACCCCATTTGTGATAGAAAAAAATTACAGACTTATGCAGTACCCCTTGACTTCAATTATTGTAAAGTACAATCGATTCTACTATTGCTGTGGAACAACCTCGCGATGTGTGTAGTGAAAGCAATGACAAATGTCCTTTGAACGCAGTAGTGAAATTCTGACCTGCTCTCTATTTATTTCCATCGATGTACAGAAATAAGTAAGCACAGCGTTTTAAGGTTTCTTAAAGAACTTGGCCAAAATGAATATATGAATGATGTGTATTTCAGGTGAATGAGAGTACTCAGTATACTGAGATATTTTAAGACTAATGTATACATGCACTTTTATTCTAATCATCTCACTTATAACAGAATGAAATGGTGCTTTTTATGTTAGGTACCATTTACCAGTATGGTTTAGCCTTTAAGTCCCAAAATAGTAACTGTAAATGACAATTTGCTAGGATACAGTAAGGTAGCGACAAGGGCAATGATTCATGCAAAACTTATCATTTAAATGTAAGTTCAATTTACTCAAATCAGTCTTTTTTTTTTTTTTTTTTTTTTTTTTTATACTATTACTGTTTACTGAACTTTGTGTGTCACCCTCACCTTTCAAACTTTCTTACTATATAAGCTCATACGAGTGATAAGCTTATAGCATTCTAACCAGCATTTATTGTGTGAATATAAATCTGATTTAGAACTGAATATATAGATTTGTTGTATTATAGTCTAGTCTGATACATCTTCCTGGCATAGAAATCTCCTTTTAAATGTGTCACATTGTTTTGTAACATTTCTTTTAGATTAACAGAGGAGAATGCTGAACAAATTGCAGCACTTAAGAATTTACATAGGATTGATATGGAAAAGCTCATCTGTCAGCATGCCTTCGAACATTCGTCATCTAGAGTTGCTGAGCTAAGTAACAAAGTCTCCACACAAGAGGTAAAGATTTATCTTGCGTTTTCAGATTCTCAATTTTGCTATTAACAAGCACATCATTGTTTTTGTATTCCATTTTCTTCAACAATTTTGTATTTATAATTGCTTTAGAAATATGTGGCTAGTTGTAATTACAAGCTTGACTGATACTTGTAAACCCTGTACAGCAACTACACAAACTGAAATTTCACTTAAACCTAGCCAGTTAGGTAAAATTACCTTTTTTGTGATGAATAAAGTTTTAGCTGTATTAGAATAGATTTTTTCTAATTGTGTCTTGGTCCAGTTTTCACAAGATGTGCTTGTGTATTCTTAAAGTGGTCGTAAACCCTTTTGTCTTACTTTTACCAATAGGTAAGCCTTATTTTAGGCTTACCTATAGGTAGTGGAAATATCTCCTAAACGTGCGCCGTTTAGGAGATATTTCACTTGTGTACGTCGATGTCGTCATCAGCGCATTCGCTGTGAAGAAACGGACCACCGTGCCGTTCCTTCACCCAGCGTGTGACGTCACACAGCTCCGGCCAGTCACAGAGCCAGAGTTCGAAAGGAAGAGGGGCAAAGATGGACGTGGCCTGCACAGGGGACAGCGCGGGCTTCGTTTACAGGTAAGTGTCATATAATGGGCTAGTATGCGATGCATACTAGCCCATTATGCTTTTAATTTGCAGGCCTTGCAGGGAGCAAAAGAGGAAGTAAAACCCATTGGGGTTTACTTCCTCTTTAAGTTGGCCATACAGTGGTAGATATTAACATGTTTGTACAAAAAAAAACTCGGCAACACACTCGATAATGCCATCAGAGACTTGATGAATGTTGTTTGAAAGTATTTCAGAATTTTATCTGCTTTCAACATTTGATTTTGAAATGAATGGAATTTCTTGAATGAAACTTTCATTTACCATTAGAAATGTGTTTGTTCAAGGAAAACATTTCCATCCTGCTTCTTCACATTTTCTCATTACTACAGTCAAAAGCGATTGTCAATTTGACCCCACGAAGGATTAAAAAATCCAAGTTTTCTAAAAATGGAAATTTTTGAACAATTTTTTACTAATATATGGTCAGCTTTATTTTTATGAATTCTGCATGCTCACATATAACTATAATCCACAGATCCTGATAAAGCATCTTCAAAAACAAGTTAGTGAGCTGTTAAAGGATAGAGAATCTTTGGCTGTTCTTCGGCTTCGTGAGGAAACACTGCAAACTGAGGTACTTGGTGCTATTTATATTAAACTAAAATAACATTAGCTATTGTTCACTAGATGACAGATGTAATAGGTATATTTAATCAGAATAGAATGTGAAATGAGTTTATAAAATTACATGTAATGTTTCATTTATTTCTTTTTTCAAATAAGTACTTGTTATAGTAAGTAAAGATTAGTTGTAGGTAGCGATTATTGAGCAATATGATAATCTTCACTGACCCCCTGTAGTTAGAGAGAGACTCAAAGGTAAGGGGATACTGAGACAATAAAAGCATGACAAAGGTTATAACTTTATCCTACTCTAGAGAAAACAATGAAATATATTGTGGCTGAAGTTCAGCTTTAAGCAGACATTGCCACCTTGTTCTGACCCCTTTATGCTAACTTTATCAGCACTCCCCAACTGCCCATTCCTCCTCTGCAGCAATCCAAAATTCTCTTCACTTCCCATGACCTCCTTGCCTGTGACCGTGCTTGGGTGTAGCAGGATAATTGCTAGGCCCGAACACTGTCACAATACTGGGGGGAATGATATCACCAGCTGGCCAATGCTTGTATTTCGGTTCCAACTATAGAGGACAAATGAGCCACTGGGGATTTCCGAGACACTGTCACTTTGGTTTGTGTGGACAAAGTGTATTTTTAAGGTTAGGGTATCACTCCTTTTCATAAATAAAGTGGTCTTTTTTCAAATCATTTAAAGGTCACAAAACTTCTGGATGAGCTAAAAACCGCAAGAGAATGTCATACTCCAGAAATGAGGCACTATTTAACGCTTGAAAGCAAGATTAAGTACATGGAAATGAGGCATTCACATAGAGAGCAGGAGCTCCAGCAGGTACAGTAGCTGTTGCATGTCTCTGTAAAAAATTGTTTAAGGCTAGATTTACTTCTGTGAATCTCCTAGGCTCAAAGCAATATGAACAGGAACCAGAAAGGTCCTGCTACCCACCAAGTATTAACATTGCCTACTAAGTTGCTACCCACTGCACTTTGCAAAGCAGACGAGAGTAGATGTATAACTTCTGGGGCACAAATGAGTACAGCAGGAGTCAGGCAGTGCTTGGCCTCAGGTACACATAGCATTCATTTGTGGATATGCAGATCACTTCTGAATACATTCTGTAGTGAAGCAGAAGTATAAGAAACATATTATGGTACCCTACCATGTATTTTTTCTAACCAGGTAAAGAAGAGAATTTAAGCAAGAGCATAGACCCAGAGAAGAAGTAGGAAAATGTAATAAAAGAATGGTTTGTGACTGGTGGCATAAGTGATTACAAACTAAACCCAAAGATTTTGCATTATGTGATATGATGGCATTTTAAGAAGATTTGTTAATAGCATTGACAATAAAATTCCCCAAGATGTGCTATTCGAATCAGATTTAACTTCAAAAGTGTGGGTGTACTTCACCCACCTTTGTTGAAAAAAGTAGTAAAATATTGTTCTTCGCCTAAGTAGGAAATTATTGCATACTTTTAATGCTCTGGGATATCTTTGACAGACTTGAAGGCACTTAAATGGAGTGTTATCAAATTGCATTGATTTCATGTTTAGCTGGCTTGTTTCATTTTCAGAGAAAAAAAAATATGCCCCCCCCCCCCCCTTTTGTTTTGTTTTGTTTTTTGTGTTTTTTTTTTTTTTTTTTTTTTCAGCTCAGTAGTCAAAAAGGTAGATAGTTTGTATTTAAAAGGACATGTGTTTTCAAGGTATTGATACCCATCAATGTTTGTCTAAAGGGCTAGTAAACACCTATTTTAGTTTGTTAAAAAAAAGTTTTTGTAAATTTAAAGGTAGCCAGAATTTTTCTTTCTCATCCATTAATGGAAATACGAAGTCTTAAACCTTTGGGTTATACTGCAGCCTACAGGAGACTGGGTCTCCGCTTTTGGTCATGCTATGACTGAAACCCACATGTCGTTCTGGAGTGAGCCCTGGAGTGACTCATGTGCACTGCACTCTCATTGAGCACTTTTCAGACTGCTACCAGTTAAGTTAGCGATGGAGCGCTTTCCAGGTCCAAAGCTACTAGCATTGACTGTGCACTTGCTCTGCCTGAAGATTCACTTTAGTGAGTATGCCATTCAAGCCAACATTTGGAGTGCCCTGCCTTTTTTTAGTTGCTGGGCGCTTTTTCCTGCCAGTTTGCCATGGAAGGTCTAACGCCATAGGATACTGGCAAAAACAAAACAAAAAAATGTAGACTAGCCCTGAGATAACCCCCTACTACCAGCATGTGTCAGTTGTTTGCCAATGTCCTAGGGGGCTGAACATCTTTTCTCAGCTTTGCTGATTCACTTTTTTCCTAGAAACCTATTTTTCACTTCAATCAGAATTCTTCTTATAGCTTCAGGAGGTCTTTTTACCATCACGGAGCTACCTGGCGCAGTTGTACTCTGTCTCGGCTGTGACAGGACTCTCTTGGTCCAGACATTGTGGGATAAACCTGGAAGTGACCCTCAGGCACTGGACTCTGCTTGAGCGCTTTTCAGACTGGGTTAAGTTAGCAGTGGAGGACTTTCCAGGTCCACAGCTGCTAGTGTTGAATCTGCACCTCTGTCTGAATATGCACCTTATCAAGTAGGCCATGGGGACCAACATTGGGAGCACCCTCATTTTAATTGCCAGTGCACCTTATTTGTATCTCCTTTTTCCACCATCTTGCCACAGAAGTTGCAATGCTGTAGAACTGATCGCTGACATCCACTCACTGGATAAAGTGTCTCTTTAAGGCCTCCGAAATCTTAACATCTCCCCAATACCCCCCCTCCAGTCTTTTTATGGTGTTTGTGTATAACAGTGGAAGCACCTAGGTTTCTGCTCCTCCCAAACACTTGTTGGTGCAATACTCACTAAATAGGCTTAATGCAACTTTTGCAAACATTTAAAAAATGCACTCACATTCGTAAAATAAAATATGTGCATTTGTTAAATGTTTGCGTTGAAGCCTGCAGAAACACCCTGCAGTTCAGGTAAGTGATTGGCAGTGTGAAGGTAGGGGGGTTATGTGTATGACACATGGCCTTAAAGGTGAGGAGTTTGTCACTAAGTGGTATTTCCCTGCTGTGGATCCTACCATCTCTCACCTTAACCAGGCACTTCTGTACCATGGGAGGATCTCCTTTTAGGAACCTCATGTATAAGAAACTGGAAGCTCTTTCTAGTGCCATGTTCTCTTTGGCATGTCCTGCTTTGAATCTGGTTCCTGCCATAGTTCTCCTATGCCAGATCTTGACTCTATAGGTGAAATCCCTAAATGTGCTCTGATGCTGATATTGACCTGCACATTATTGATCGCATGACCAGATGTCTGTAGCTTTGAAATTTAGCAGCGATGACTTGTTTGGAGCCTCATGCCTGCCATCTTGCATTGGTCTTCTTTTAGTATACCTGCACAGAGGTTAGTGGCTGAAGTGCTGGACTGTGGAACTAGCTTGAGGGACATTATCTCTTCAGGTCAACCTTGGATGTTCTCATCAAAGATGTTACTGGAGTAAGCGTATTCATCTTCGCTTGTGGAAAAAGCCTAAGGAGCAGACTCGCAAATCCTCTTTTTGTTTCTGCTCATGAGCCTCCCTTTTGCTTTGACCTCTACGCCCAGACCCTTGGCTCTCCAACCACCCACAAGACCTTGCATTTCATGTCTGTCAAATCCACAAGCAAGCTCTCCTCAGTCAGCATGAAAGTGTGGGGGACAGAGTGGGGGATATCTGTTTTTCTTCACTGAAGCTTGCAAGTGTTGGATATCTGATGAGGGTTACAAGTTCATTCTTTTATCATTGGATAAGTCAGTTTTGTCTCTGGACAAACTAAATAGTTTGACACCAAGGACCAGACTGTCTCTGACCTGGTGGCTCCAGAATCTGGCTCTGACATTGGGAAAATCATTTCTCCCAGGGCTCTGGAAAATCCTGAGGACAGATGCCTGCCTGTCAGGCTAAGGAGGTGTCCTAGGCATTTTGTTGGTGCAAGGGACTCCTTGTCAATATCCTACAGCTTTGAATGATTTGGCTGTCTTTAGATTCAGACTGCCCTGCTGTCAGGTTATGATCTCTGGATTCAGTCTGACAATTCTACAGTATTGGCATACATCAAACAAGAAATCTTACGTCTGAAAAAAAGGTAGCGTGAATCCTTGTCTTTAGAAGGACATCAGATGTATTCTAGAAACTGTGTCACAGGTGAGGAACACCAGATGTGCACCTCCTGGCCTCCAGATTCAATAGCAAACTGGACAGGCTTGTATCCAGGTCCAGGGACCCCCTGGCAAAAGCAGTGGATGCACTATTAGCTCTTTGGGATTAGTACAACCTGATCTATGCCTTTCTTCCACTAAATCTTCTTCCTTGACTGAATTGAGATGGGGAGGGGGCATTCTGCTGTTTCTCATAGCCCTGGGTTGGCAGAGGAGAGCATGGTGCACTGACTTGGTAAGATTTCTCACAGACGCACCATGGGCTCTACCAGACTGTTCAGATCTGCTGTCTCGATGACCTTTTTTTTTTTTTTTTTTTGCCTCCCTGCTTTTTGGTCTCTGCCTTTAACCTAATTTCTGTTGAAGTCCAGGTTTTAAATGACAGGGACAGGCATACTTTGACGTGAGTTTACAGGCTTTCACCCCAGGAGTTTCTCTGTGGGACAGATCCTTTTTTCATGCAGTTTGTTCTGGACCAGTGTTTTGTCCTTCGTACCATCAAAGGTCATATTTCTTCTCTTCTCTAGTTTTTGCCAGTCTGTTGGCATCCTACTTATTGTGCAAGGGGTTTCCCATGTGTTTCTCTCGGTCAAATGCCTTCAACCCCCATAAGGCTTGTATGTGGTCTTCTCAGTGCTTCAGAGGCCCGTTTGAACCTGTTAGAAACATTCCTTTCTGCTCTGACCTACAATAGTTTTCCTTGCGGCTATCACCTCTGCCGATGAGTGAACGGACAACTTTATCCTGCAACCTGAAACCCTTTTTAGGCCTGCAAAGCGACAGAGTTTTGTTAAAGCTTAGGCTTTCCTTCCTTACTAAAGTGATCTCTGCTTTTCACCTTAACCAGGACATTGTTATTCCACCCCTTGTATCCAGAACCAGTTCACCAGGAGGCATATATTTCTCTATTGTCTTGATGTCCTCGGGGCTGTCCAAGTTTATCTCTCAGCCACATCATATTTCCAAAAGACATATTCTATATTTCTCATTTCGAATGGGCCCAGGAAGCATGCTTTGGTTTCAAATTTCACCGTTGTTCAGGCTTATGGTCTTAAAGTAGAACTATAGGCAAAACCTTTTAATTTTTTTCATTTTGGATAGAGCAAGGGAGGGTTATATAACCCCCATCAGTTTGGTTTTTTTTCACCATCAGTGTCCCATTTCAGAGATTCCCTTCAATCCCTGTCCCATAGCCAAACGGGGACTCCCATCACACCAGAACTAATGCGCCCATTGGAATATGTCTCCTATATTACTTTCTGGGGACAACCCAAAATTTGGGATTTTCCTTTACTTTCACTTTCAATGATAATGGTAAACAGGACAAATAGATAGGGTGAAACTCAGTAATGGGGGCACAGACCGCAGTAAAAACTGACAAGTGTTCTAATACCTCTGAACTCTATCCAAAATTAACTAACCTTTAGTTATATTGTAAGAATTGGCTTACACCCTTTCCAGTTAAGGTGCACAACACTAGAGCTGTGAACGCTTCTTGGGCATTCAGCATCAGGCTTCTATTCTCCAGGATGTAAGGTTGCCACCTGGTCTTTGTTCCCACATTTTCTGAGTTTTGCCAGGTGGGTATTACTGCCTCATCTGATGCCAGCTTTGAGTGTAAGGACCTTCAGGCAGCTCTTTGAGCTGCAGGTAGTCCTTTTTTTCTTGTTGGGCCTGTTAACTGTTCTTTGGTTATGGTGCCCCCCCCCAGTTTGACTGCTTTTGGACATCTCAGTGCCTTAAGATTTCCTGTGTCTCTCAATTGACAATAAAGAGAAAAAAAAATAGGATTTTTGCTTTTTCTTTTTGTTTACAAGTGTCCTTTCCTCGGCAGTAGTATGACCTGAAGTTTTAAGACTGTCCTTCAATGGAATCAAAGAAATAGATTTTACCATGAGAACAAAAATCCTAATATTCCAGACCTGCATGACATATGCACTGTCACTTAAATTGGGTACTTTGCTTCCTCATGCTTGGCAAGTATGACCTTGAAGGCTTTTTATTTGTGTCCCACTGCACTACATCAGAATGACCACATTTAGCACTGGTTAATTTCTGTTGCTTTCTGTCCACAAATACACATTTATACTCGCATAAGAAAGTGTCTGATAGCACGAGTGTGTGTGTGTGTGTGTGTGTGTGTGTGTGTATATATATATATATATATAAACAGGTGTTGGCTGTTCTTCTGTATTGTGGCACCTGTATGCAGGGAGGGTCATGGATAAGGGGCTACCACCGGTCCTCCTGTACACGGGGTCCAGGCCAGCAGGGGGGGGGGCAAGCAGCTTGGCAAATCAAATGTGGCCAGGGAGGGTAATCACAGTGGGGGGGGGGTGCAATGACTAGAACTGATCCCCTGCAGAGTTCTCTGCAGCAGCTGAAAGTTGGCTTCTTCTCTCCCTCTCGCTGGCTTTCAGCTGCTGCAGCGAGAGCCATACAGGGGATCGGTTCCAGTAAACCGAAAGGACAAGAAGTACCAAAAGAAAGTAGCCTCATTTTGGACCAATTGGCATAACCAGAAAAATAAGCTTTATTGAATACAAGTTATAACAGTACAAAATTACAGTACTCTAGTGGACATATCCCTTTAAGAATCCTTCAAACACTATATTAAAATGTAAGGGCTAACAACATTGTCACCTTAAGGCTCAGTTCACATATGAGCGAATCGGATGCATTTTGAAATGCATTTGATTTGCATAACATGTGAACCGGCAGCCTTCCTGAAGCCACCGTTTCACACATGCGCGGTTTTAAAAGGGGTCCTGTGTGTTTTTCAGTATGGTTCAGGTGCGATTGCAGGTAAAAATTTGCACCTGAAACGGTGAACAGAACTGCACCAGACTCCTGTGCTGAAACTGTGGCCACATACTGTATATGTGAACCCAGCCTAAAACATCTAGAGCCTGAACCACCACTGCATACAGCCACACTGACATTCATACACTATAATAACAAAACAGACCTTACACAGCAATGCAGTTAGTCCACACTTGCTTAACTATGACCACGCATAGCCTAAGTACAGGCTGTACTGAGTGTATCATCTGCGTAATAGCAGTGGTACTTAGTCAGCTACTAAGAAATAAAATGCAGTTGTGACATGGTAAGCAATAATCGTAAAGCAGTTCATGAGGGTGAGTTATCCATGAGGATCAATTATAGGCAATAATGCTATATTCAGTTACTCTTGGCCCCTTTGTGGGAATTTGTCCATGTGATCAGCATGGCCTCGAGTTAGATTAGTATGAACTATAATTCATCAAAGATATCCACCAGTTTAGGACACTTATAACTTGAAATCACAGCTAGGACTTCAGCAGAGCATTTTCGAACTTCTGATTAAAGTCTCATCTTCATGCTTAAGTATATTTTCGCATTAAGTGTCTCGTCAAGCTTGTTGTCATCACCAGGCAAAGAGTACTAATCACTATATCGGCCACTCGGCAAACAACCGATCCGTCTGGGTTATAGGCTTAAGCAGATGCATAAAGTGCAAATAGCAGGCAAGCAGACAGTTTTGCTTGGCAAGAGTAAAGCATAGAGAGGATGAAGTTACAGCACAGCCATAAACTTACCGGTTTTAACAGCCATCTCTTTACAGCATGTAGAGACAGTCTCTATACATACTCCTCATATTGTATTGTCAATGCCCGAAAGCTCTCACTGCTACAGCATCAGTAGGTGCAGTCCAGCCCGCTTCCAGCACAGAGATTCGTAACGTCAAAGCATCTCATTGAGGTGCAGCAGTGTATTTAGCCCAATTGCGGTTATCCCATCATGGAGTACAAAGTCAGATTTGATAGAATACTGCTGGTATGAACGGAGCCAGTGTTCATTGATGCTGCCTACGCCATTGCGTTTTGCCCACGTGACCGTAAGCTTCGTCAGGACATACGGATGTCCAATCCTGTGGCATTAATATCTTTTACCAAAAAAAGTGTTATATATTGTGCTTTTTTTTGGAATAACATTCATTAGTGTATTTTTTCCAAAAAGATTGCGTGTGAAAAACTGCTGCACAAATACCGTGTGCCATAAAAAAAATTGCAACAATTGCCATTTTATTCTCTAGGTTCTCTGCTTAAAAAATATATGTTTGGTGTTCTAAGTAATTTTCTAGCAAAGAACACTGATTTTTTTTTTTTTTTTTTTCACTTGTGAACAGAAAGTGCCAGAAAAGACTTGGTCCTTAAGTGGAAGATATTTTCTGCACACCGCTGTCTTTTGTTCTGTTTCTAAAAATTCACTGTTAGGTATATGAAAATCCTTACTAATTGTCAGGATTTGTGGATAAATGGCTAGTCATATGTAATCTTATCTTCATGTTAATTATACTAACGATGGTATTAAGTAACACACACACAGCACGTTGTAGTGTCATATCTCTGTTGAGGTAAGGTCAACAATTGCCCTCATGGATGGAAATTTAGTTGCTAGTAGAAAAATGTCTTCTATGAAATGTCATAATGCCACAGCTTCAACAGCTGTTATGAGGTATTTTGACCCTTTGCTGTATTAGAAAAACAGTTGGAGATCATGTACTGTATAATTTTAGAATGTCTTGCTGACACAGCTTAGCTTGCTAAGGGACCAGAATAAATAACATTGGTTCAAATTCAAACACTCTTTTAAACATAAGTATTATTAGCCATGACAGTCACAATAAAAAAAATCCAAGCTCTTTGGTTAAAATCTATCATTTTAAATTGTACATGATTTTGTTCACAAATTTTAAAGTATTCTCTAATTCTGCAGGTAATACAGCAAACCAGGCATGCTGCAGAACATGTACAAACCAGAGAAACAGACAAGTGGAAGAAGCTTGTACATCAGAAGAATATGGAGCTAGAGACGTTCAGATCAGAGTTGGATGCAATATTGGATGTTCTCCGTGTGTTACAGAGGCAGGGAGTTGTTATCCCCACAACTGTATCTGAAGGCTCTTAGGTGTATTGGGGAACATAAATACTTGAAGCATTACACATACTCGGTGAAGGGACTAGTCTCAGCTGATACAGAGATTAAATACATCTTCTACATAGGTTAAACCTGTTTATCTGCAGCCCTATCTCCTCTACACCAGATCACCCTATGCAGATCAAATGATTTTTAGCAGCAGAAAGCAGGGGGGCAGAGATCTGACATCACACACACTGCACAGCTAGATCATAGAGCCCCCTGTGCAGCTGACAGCTGAGTGGAGGGAAGGGACATACCCCCTGCACACGGGCTGAAGAGGGGATATACAAAGCCGAGACTGAGTCACCTGCTGTGTGCTTGGGGGGGTTACCCAGGATGCTGTGGAGCTGGCTTAACCTATTAGGCGTGAGTTATGCAGATGGAAAAGAAAGCAGAGAGAAATGGCATTTGCTGTTTTCGATTGAGACAAGTACACACTATATTGGGATATGCTTTAAAGCTCATCTCCAGGCAAACTGCTAAATACACAGATGGCATACGTGTGTGGGAGGTTTTTGTGTCCATCCAGTTCTGAGATTTACACAGATCTGATCTTTATTTGCTGCAGTTAGGTAACACCTAGTCATCCTGCTCTCTCTTCCTTTCAACATGCTCCTTGTTAGGGGAACAGTATAGCAAAGCAGATTGGGTCATTGGACTGGCTTTTCTCCCAGTCTGAGCTATGCTCTACAAGGAAAGCAACAGACTAATATCAGGTCAGATTTAGGTATTTACACTGCTTGTGTGCGTAATAAAAATAAATAATTGATCTACTAAAAATAAATGGCACTACTGAAGTGTGTGCCATGTATGTAGACTGGTTGTTTTGTAAAACTTACTTTCATTCACCCCATACAGAATAGTAACCACTGAAACACATTACTGGCTGGAGTTCAGCTCTGATAACAGGCTGCCTGCTCTGCTGCAAATCCATTCTGTAAACATCTTGCATTCTTTATACAGAATGAAAGTAAGAGTATTACAGAATGGTACAGCCTACATACATAGAACACACTTCATTAGTGCTAGCTTTATTATATAGCATTTAAATATTGTTTTTAGCTGGAGATCGACTTTAATGAATTTGGAGATGCATTAATGTGTGTCTTTCATATCTGCCTAGAGCTCAGTTTTAATGTATGGGCAATAGGGGGATAATTTACATGAGTGGTATAATCTCCAGCAAGAGGCCCTGTATTGTTTTGAAAAATTGCATTACCTTGAGGCAGTATGGGTTTACGATAAGTCCTAAATCCTGTCTCCATGCAAAAATAAGGTATGCTGGTGAGAATCGACTTACAGTTTTGACTCCATTCCAAACATCTTCTCCTTGCAGCACCCACTATAATTGTGGCTTCTTGCCCAGAGACCTGCAACTGTTCCAAGGCAGTAAAAAAAGGCCCATAAACTGTCCTTTGTAGGGTTCTCCTGTTTATTATTAGCACCATGAAACCGCATTTCACTCTGGCTGCATCAGGCAGAATAGTGCATGCATAGAGAATATTTGTCTCTGTGCAGGACCATGCTTGTGCACACAGACTTTATTATCTGTTTTATCTTGCTTACCTCATGTTCACAAAATATTCAGTTTTCCAAAGGAGCAAAAAGAGGCCAGGCTAGAGATCATACCCCTTGTCACATGAGCCTGTCTAGATACACATTGTAATGTTATATCTACTGTATACTTATTTTATTTATTGTCTGTATTATTTTTTTTTTATTTTATAAAATGTATAAAATATATATTTTTTTTTTACTCTTGTGTTTTTATATGTTTTTTTTTTGTATTGGAAACATAATCACATCTGCTGAAAAGGAATTGTTATAATACTATAGTGCAGCCTAATTCACTGAATGCAATGAGCCAAATCTGTTTCAGTAAAAGTTCCTGGTGTCAACCACTTGGATAAATTTAAACCTAGCATAGGTAAGATGGAAGACAGTTCACCAAAACGTACAATACAAAAAGTATGCCAGTATACTTAGCTGCTAGTCAGCAAAAAATCTTTAGTCTAAACTGCTTTAAACAATTTGTGTGAACAATGGTTTGTAAAGGGGGTTTAGATTGTCAATTTTTTGCTAACTAGGTATAATTTAATTTGAGTGGTTGCCCTGTTTTTGCTTCTGTTTTTGCAGCTAGACCCCAGAGATTTTCATTTAGGTCTGTTTCACACAGGACAGCTTGTATAGGAGCAGTGTGAACAGCAAGCTTTTACAATACATTTGTAGAGCTTTCAGCAAGCTTTGTTGAAGCTTTTAATGTACCATTCAACTCCAGTTTGTAAATGTTGAATACAGATCCCAACCTAATGAGACTGCTGATTGCCACTTTAAACAAGCTACTAGCAGGCTTTCAACAAGCTTTAAGAAGTGCTGAAGCCTGCTAGCAGCTTGTTTAAAGTGGCAATCAGCAGTCCCATTACAAACTGGAGCTGAATAATACTTGCTGAAAGCTCTACAAATGTGTTGTAAAAGCTTGCTGTTCACACTGCTCCTATACACGCTGAAGCTGGTGGGAAACCGGTCTTACCATTTGAACTGTGCTGGGCTTCTGCTATGTCTCTGTCTATTTAAAGGCTATCTCCACTTTCATGGAAAAACATATAGAATATACAATTGCTACACGAGCCATATTGGAATGTAATGTTATTTAATGCAATATGGTAACCTGGAGGCCTTTTGTTAGAGTACAGAATGCCCACAAAAATTACATTTCCTGCTTGTGTGATGGCTCACTGATTTCCCCAGAAGTCTGCACTAAGAGACAAGTCAAATTTTAGGCACCTCTTGCACATATCCAAAGGGGAAATATTGAAAGAATCTGCTTTTTCTTCAAAGCATGAAAAAGTGGAACTCTGCAACAAAGTTTGTTGAATCCTTGCACTGTACATAGATCTCCCAGAGGTTTTTTTTTTTCTCAACAAAAGTGGATTAAGTCTTAAAAGAGGAATAGGCTACATCACAGACATACCTGCTCTCAATTTATTCAGTGTTATTTATCCCAAAATGGGAGATCTTTTAGACTGGAGTTAGGGACCAAACTCTATGAAGGTGCCTTGGCGCTGCAGTAATGCTTTTACATATATTTTGAAATGTATGCAGCCTTTTTAGGCAGGGCCATTTGCTTTTAAATACCTACTCAGTGCAGCTTTCCTCAAGCTTCACAGGAGCACTGGTGAATAGGGGCACTTTAGATTTGTTTTAATGTAAAAAGTGCACTAGTATACCCAGGTTTTATAATGCATCTTTGGCTGTAAAAATTTTCTGTAATATTTGAATAGTCCAGGGATTATATAGAACCCTTGTCTGATATGCATTGCTGTGGAGATTATGTATCTTTATTTGACTACTGTCACCAGGCCAGAAAGTGATGGAAGTCCAGAATGTTATGGTTGTCACCAAAACAGGAGGTAAAGGGTAAAAAAATTGATAGGGATTCTAATCCCTCCCTACTCTATCCAAAACAAAAATTGTGTGCACTAAATAGAAAGAGGAAGCAATGGTACAAGACCCCCTTACAAGAATAAATGTGGCCTTTTTATGACCAATTTCTTCCACCCTCTGCTGTCAGTGGCTTCCCATATGTGGGTCAATTATCATCAATTGTCTAAATCAAAAACACTGTGACCTAAAAAAAAAAAAAAACTTTTTGGTTTTGGACAGAGTGCAGATAGATTAGAACACCTGTGAGTTTTTATTGCGGTCTGTGCCCCCATTAGGGAGATTCACCCTCTCTATTTGTCCAGTTTACCATTATTATTCAAAGTAAAAGAAAATTCCAAATTTTGGGTCGTCCCAGAAAGGTAATAGAGGGGAAATCTTCCAATATGGAAATTGGTTCTGGTGACCTCGGAGTCCCCAAGGGATTCCTTTATTTGCAGGGATTTCCTCTCACTTCCTGTTTTGGCTATAGGACAAGAAGTTAAGGTGAATCTCCCCAATGGGACACAGGTGGCAAAAAATAAACTGTTATAATCCTCCATTACTCTATCCAAAATGAAAAAAGGTTTTGCCTATAGTTCTACTTTAAATATAAAAAGAGGACCAATCTTACTTCCTGGGAGTCACATGATAGTTATGTGAGTAATAGTAATAGCCTATTTTTTTTCGTTTGTTTTTTAATAAAAAAATAATGAAGAATTTCAAAAAACAAAATCTCTATTTTTAAGTAACTGATCATGGCAACCTGTAATTTATTGCAATATACAGTAAATACAAATGCTCTTAGAGTTAATAAGCATAGTTATGCGATAGTTTCTCTAATCAATAAACGGTAAAGTGAAGCAAAGACCTATTCCTGCTAGAAAAACAAAATGAGAAGACACTATATCCAAGCAAATACCATCTTGAAGTAGGCATATAAATAGTGTATTTATTTTCACACAGAAAAGCACCAAATATAATAAAGTTTTATTTGTGAATACAACAGTATAAAATGTGTTTTTCCATTTCATTGCCTCTACATAGTGTAAAAAATTAGACAGATGTTGATCAGTCTATAAAACTATTTTGGTCTGAGCTAGCTGGATGATTTTCTAGTATAATTGGGGGGTCGTATATAAGAAGATCTTCATCGGCTGAAGAATTCTGGTCTGTGGTTACAAAGTTTGGGATGTTGAATTTAGCAAAGCCACCGGGATCTACTTCCACTTTGCAGTTTCTAACAGTCTGCTGGATGAGAATACCATTGTCTGTAGTCTTGGAAGTCCGTTTTGTATTGGCGGGGTGATCAACTTCATTGATGTAGCAATGAAATAGTGACCTAGATTCTTCAACTGCATCATGGGAGAACATTTTGTTGACTTCTGCAGGTCTACCAAAGTCCGTTACAAAGCTGTTCATTCTGAATCTCTTTTCAGGTAGTTCCACATTTCTGATATCATAGAAAAGAGAAAGTTAAAATCTAAACGTGAATTTATAGGAGAGAGCCTTCACTCTTGACAATTCTCAGAGTGTATGCAGACCTTTATTTTTTTCTCTGTGGTGAATGGCAGTTGTTACCAGGACACACAACCTGCCAGCAGACTGACAGCTACATGCATAGTCCAAGTCTGAGATGGCATTATGATCTGAGATCTTTGGGCTCTTGTAAGAGCACCCTAATATTTGTGACCAAAGGCATAATTTCTACAGTCTGGTGTTTTATTTCAGCCGTGTCATTATGCATGCAGAGCAGGAGTACCAAATTTTGATCATTTTCATGAATTGCCCTCTCCCCTTTTTTCTGGCTCCAGATGCCATGGACCGCTGCCACAAGGACCATCACAACATGCAGGTCCACACCCTTGAGAGTTAAATAAGATGATTTAATGCAGGTATTGCTACAGAAACCATCCCGTGTAATTTGTATAATGCTAATTCGTTTTAAAGCTGAGCTCCAGACAAGATGCTAAGTACACGGGAAAAATACATATAGGTCTGTCTGTCTTGTCCACCAGGTGATTTGTCATTTCGATCCCATCACTCCTACCACATTTTAAACCTCTACAGCAGCACAGCTGGGATAATAAAGGAGAACACTGATAAGGTTATTACTCTGCTGTTTCCTATCAGCACCTTTCCTGTCAGTATACAGTTGTGCTCATAAGTTTAATTTATGATTTCTTGGCCATTTTTCAGAGAATATGAATGATAACATAAAAACTTTTCTTTCACTCGTGGTTGGTGTTTGGCTGAAGCCATTTATTATCAATCAACTGTGTTTACTCTTTTTAAATCATAACACAAACTACCCAAATTACTCTGATCATAAGTTTACATACCCCAGTTCTTAATATGGTGTATTGCCCCCTTTAGCATCAATAACAGCTTGAAGTCTTTTGTGGTATTTGTGGATGAGGCTCTTTATCTTCTCAGATGGTAAAGCTGCCCATTCCTCTTGGCAAAAAGCCTCAAGTTCCTGTAAATTCTTAGGCTTGCATGAACTGCACGTTTGAGATCTCCCCAGAGTGGCTCAACGATATTGAGGTCAGGAGACTGAGATGGCCACTTCAGAACCTTCAATTTATTCTGCTGTAGGCAATGACAGGTCAACTTAGCCTTGTGTTTTGGATCATTGTCATGTTGGAATGTCCAGGTACGTCCCATGTGCAGCTTCCTGGCTGATGAATGCAAATGTTCCTCCAGTATTTTTTGATAACATACTGCATTCATCTTGCCATCAATTTTGACCACATTTCCTGTGCCTTTGTAGCTCACACATCCCCAAAACATCATCGATCCAACTCTGTGTTTCACAGTAGGAATGGTATACCTTTCATCATATGCCTTGTTGATTCCTCTCCAAATGTAGCGTTTATGGTTGTGGCCAAAAAGTTCAATTTTGGTCTCATCACTCCAAATGATTTTGTGCCAGAAGGTTTGAGACTAGTCTCTGTACGGTTTGGCGTATTGTAAGCGGGATAATTTGGGGCATTTGCATAGTAATGGCTTTCTTCTGGCGACTCGACCATGCAGCCCATCTTTCTTCAAGTGCCTCCTTATTGTGCATCTTGAAACAGCCACACCACATGTTTTCAGAGAGTCCTCTATTTCACCTTAAGTTATTTGTGGGTTTTTTTTTGCATCCTGAACAATTTTCCTGGCAGTTGTGGCTGAAATTTTAGTTGGTCTACCTGACCGTGGTTTGGTTTCAACAGAACCCCTCATTTTCCACTTCTCGATTAGAGTTTGAACACTGCTGATTGGCATTCTAAATTCCTTGGATAACGTTTTATATCCCTTTCCTGGTTTATATAGTTCAACTACCTTTTCCCACAGATCATTTGACAATTCTTTTGCTTTCCCCATGACTCAGAATCCAGAAACGTCAGTGCAGTACTGGATGAAAGATGCAAGGGAGTCTGTCAGGAGTCCAGAAACTCATTGACCTTTTATACACACACACACACACACACACACACACACACACACTAATTACAAGCAAACAGATCACAGATGAGGATGGTTACCTTTTAATAGCCATTCAAACCCCTTTGTGTCAACCTGTTTGCATGTTAGGCCAAAATCACCAGGGTATGTAAACTTTTGATCGGGGTCATTTGGGTAGTTTATTATTATGATTTAAAAAGAGTAAACACAGTTGATTGATAACTGGCTTCAGCCAAACACTACCCAGGAGTGAAAAAAGTTTGTGTTATCATTCATATTCTCTGAAAAATGGCCAAGAAATCAAATTCTGCCAGGGTATGTAAACTTTTGAGCACAACTGCCTGTACTGCTGGAATTGCATGAGGTTGAGCTAAGGTCACATTCAAGTATAAAGTGTACAGACAGCGAAACTTTTTTTTTTTTTTTTGGATAGAGTAAGGAAAAATCAGAACCCCTGTCATGCTTCTATTGCCGTTTTTGTCTCAGCTGGGCAGATAGACCCTCTGTATTTATTTTATTGAGTATTGTCTTTTGGACAGAAAGTGATGGAAAAATCAACCCCGACATGGGTTTTATCCTTCCCTACTCTATCCAAATCAAAGTTAGACAAGCCTCAGCTTGCAGAAGGGTAGTGTGCAAAAGTGATAGTAGTTAATAGTACTGACACCAACACTGGGGTTGTTTTTGAGGTCACCGACACCAGTGCTGGGGATTATTATTGCAGCCACCAACACTAGATGTTACTATTACTGCCATGGGGGCTTATCATATGCCGACTTTGTCTTCAGTTTACATTACAGCAGGGATCTTCAAACTACGGCCCTCCAGCTGTTTCAGAACTACACATCCCATGAGGCATTGTAAAACGCTGACATTCACAGACATGACTAGGCATGATGGGAATTGTAGTTCCTGAACAACTGGAGGGCCATAGTTTGAAGACCCATGCATTACAGTATGCTGTAGAAAATGTAGTAGGACCAATTTTTTTTTTTTTTTTTTCCCCAGGTGTTGAGGTGCTTTACAGTCAATTCATCTAGCATAGGCTGCCTAAATTGATGCAATGCACCCACACAATTGCACTGTTATATGGCCTTTTAAAAAGTGGGTGGGAGAGCACTATATAGCTTTCAACGTAACCCCCACTGCTTTACCTTTTTGTTGCCACTGACAATACTGTATGCAGCAGCCAGGAGTGAGGGGGTGCTTTGTGTACACACCCTCCCAGCTAGGCTAGGAGGTGCAAGTAAATCAGATAAGTTAGCTGTCAGGTGGAAGCAGTGGGCCAGACACCTGATCGCTTCCACAGACCCCCCCCCCCCCCCAGTAGGTCTAATGGACCCCTGATGTCTCATTAAAAAGAGCCTGTCCCAACAAAATACTATCACATCAAGGGAGGAAAAAAAAAAGTGTGAAAAATTATAGTGACGCCCAAATTGCTCAAGTGAAGCCCCTGACATAAAAGAAAAAAGTGCCACACATAATATAATCCGTGAACATTCGGTGTCAGAGATAGCAGACACACAACAGGATATGGTCAAAGACTATGGGCATGGCACAAGAGATGGTCAGAGACTGAAGCCTTGTACACATAGTACGAATATTAGCAGGGGATTGTCTGTTGACAGACCGTTGTCCTAAAATCTTACCTTTAGTATGCTCCTTTTGACAATTGTCCAACTTTCAGCCAACAAATGTTGGATGATAGGCTAGTAAATTTTTGGCGGACAACAGTTTGATGTCAGATTTTCATATGGCCAGTACATAAATCCATTACACAAAAGTTGAAAGTACAGTCATGCATGCTCAGAATCAATGCTCACCAAACACAAAATTAGCAGAAGGGGCCCAAAGGTTGGAGCTCAAGAGCTGAAATTTTTCGTAGTACGTCACTACGTTAGTGTTTGTTGAATGACAATTGTGTACTGTTAGTATGCAAGACAAGATCCTGGCACACGCCCTTAAGACAAAAATCAGACGCTCGTTTGGCCAACAATCGTACTGTGTGTACGAGGCTTATATAAGAAGAGATGGCTAGAGACTGTAAACATGCTATGGAATTGTTGGAGACTAGGGACATACTTCTGTAGGCACTGACAGCAGGAACATATCCCAAATCAAAATAAAAATTAAAATAAATGCTGTTCGGTAGGGAATAGCTCTTTTAATAAGGCTTAAAGCAAAACGTGCACAATTCCTTTAAGCACTTCCCGCTCGGTAATAACAGACTAAGGTGTCATACGACGTCCAGCAATATAACACGCCAGGGTGCGGCATCCTCATCGATCTTGATAAGAAGCCTCTGTCAGAGGCTTCTTACCACATGATCAGCTGTGACCAATCACAGCTGACTATTGCGTGAACCAGGAAGTACCAGTAAACGGCATTCCTCGGTTCTCGCTGACAGGGAGAGCCAATCAACGGCTCTCCCTGTCAGAAGGGGGGAGGGGGGTCTGTGCTGATAATCAGCACACTGATTATCAGCACAGCCCCATCAGATGTGCCAAAAAGGTACCCAGTCAGTGCCCCCTCAGGATCGCCTATCAGTGCCCAATAAAGTGCCATATAGTGCCCACCACATTGCCAATCAGTGCACTACAGTAACACCTGTCAAAACCTCATCAGTACCTCATCATCAGTGCCACCTGTCAATGCCCATCAGTGCTGCCTATCAGTGCCACCTTATCAGTGCCAACTCATCTGAGCCGCCTCATCAGTGCTGCCTCATCTGTGAAGGAGAAAACAAAATTTTACAACCGAAACGAAGAAAAACTTTTTTCAAAAATGTTGGTCTTTTTTAGTTGGTTTAGCAAAAAATAAAAACCCCAGTGGTGATCAAATACCGCCAAAAGAAAGCTCTATTTGTGGGAAGAAAATGAAAAAAATTTAGTTTGGGTACAGTGTTGTATGACTGCGCAATTGTCATTCAAACTGCGACAGCGCTGAAAGCTGAAAATGGTCCTGGGAAGGAAGGGGTAAAAGTGTTTGGTATTGAAGTGGTTAAATAACGGGCTTGGGAGATATCTTAGGCTGCGTTTACACTGATGCGGGCCTGATTCGTCCCTGAAACGGAGAACGGGGATGCACCGAACCCCTGCTGTGAGCCGATCAGCACAACAGTGTGAACCCAGACTTAGGCTAAAGCTAACACTATCCTACAAAGTAAAACGCAGGTTTACCATGCAAGCAGCTGTCAATGTAAGCACCAGAAGGGAGCGGTGCAATTTACATTTCATCAAGCTACTTTTTTCTTTTTTTTAAACTTTATTTTAAGTATGACAGTGACACTTCATTCATGTCTTCACACAGCAGCACAGTGCTTTTGTGCTTCAGTGAGGTGACATGCTGTGCCATCCTGTGAACTACAGAAAAATGCACACGCGTAATTTTTCCACACATCACACCAGTGTTATCCAGTTTCGGAAAAACATAGGTCACTGCATATAATATCAATGAACCATTAAAACTGCCTGTGAAGGGGCACATCCGTACAATGTACACAAGAAATAGTGACACTTAAGATGGAAAAAATACTATTTAAATTGCTGGCCGCTAAATTACATTTCTCCACTAATTTAATCTGTAAACAAAACAGCTGAGGTTTCCTTTCATCCATATTAGGCCCTTATCCTGGATGAGGTTCTGGTGCGGATTATATGGGGGACCCCATGGAAAAAAAAAAAATTGCTGCCTGCATCCAAGTACAACAAGTAAAGAGGCGCCTCTGGGTGCAGACGTTTTTATAGATTTAAAATGCTTTAATAAGATATATATAGAGATAAAGCATTTTAAATCTATAAAAAACGTCTGCACCCAGAGGCGCCTCTTTACTTGTTGTATTTCAGCCTCAGGACCATGGTTTCGTTCCTACTATGATGGCAGCCCTGCTTGCTTCTCTGGGCGTTTTTTTCCCCTCATCCTGATCACAACAATATATGGACTATTGGCCTATTGAATGGATTGTCATTGTTCACATTTTATATTTAGTTTTTTGACTGTCCTTTGATTGCTGTATTGTATAGCTTTATTGTATAGATTTGATTATGTAGGAGCTCTAGGTGATTGCGCCTAGACTTGTTATTTTATGCCTGCATCCAAGGACTCTGTGTGGGACAATCGCCTACATCCTTAAAACAAATTATATCATTGGTTGCTATGGTGAAACATAACAACCAATGATGCTTAAAAATTCATATTGGTCCCTTAACTGAGCATACAGCCAGACTGGCCAGGAAATGGGGTCCTGCAAGCAATCACATTCCTTGCCTGGTGGTTGTGGAAGAGGTAACTTATTAGAATCTGAAAATCCTCTTTAAGAGATACAACCCCCCCCCTTGTAAATGAGTAAGGGGTACATACAATATGTAACCCCGACTATACTTTTACAAAAACAACTGAACGGTAAATAAAACACACACACCTTACAAAAAGAACTTTATTGGAAAAAAAAAACAAAACAAAAACAAAATTTTTTGTCCTTTTTTCACACAAATAGAGCTTTCTTTGGGTGCTATTTGAAAAAAGACCGAAAATGTTGAAAAACGCATTTTTTCTTAGTTTCTGTGATAAAATTTTGTAAATTATTAATTTTTCTTCATAAATTTTAGCCACAATTTATACTGCTACATATCTTTGGTAAAAATAACCCAAATTACTGGATATTATTTGGTCTGTGTGAAAGTTAGAGAGTCTACAAGCTGTGGTGCAAATCATAAAAAATTGATCACACCTGATGTACTGGTGGCCTATCTCATTTCTTGCGACCCGACCATGTCAGGAAAGTACAAATACCCCCCAAATTACCCCTTTTTTGAGAGTAGACATTCCAAGGTATTTAGTAAGATGCATGTGAGGTTTTTGCTGTTGTCATTTTTTCCCACAATTCTTTGCAAAATGACGATTTTTTTTTCTCCCACAAAATGGTCATTGTAATAGGTTATTTCTCTCACATGGCATGTGTATATCACAAATGACACCCCAAAATACATTCTGCTACTCCTCCTGAGTATTATGTGTGGGACTTTTTCAAAGCCTGGCCACATAGAGAGGCCCAACATGCAGGGAACACCATCAGGTGCTCTAGGAGTATAAATTACACTAACTTGTTGACTCCCTATTACACTTTTGATGACAGATGGCACTGATACGTGGCACTGATGACAGATGGCACTAATACGTGGCACTGATGACACGTGACACTGATGACAGATGACACTAATACATGGCACTGATGACAGATGGCACTGATGACACGTGACACTGACGACAGATGGCACTGGGGACAGATGGCCGGCAATGAGAGATGATCTCATATGTTTACATATGAGATCATCTCTCATTGGAAGCTCCGATCTGTGACTGGCTGTGCATCGCGGAATTGAACAGGACGTCCAGGGACACCCTCCCAGCAATTGGCGTCCGCGCTGTAGCCGTCTTTCGGCTATAGCGCGGGCGCAAAGTGGTAAAAGAGAAATATGTTTTGTTTTTTTTCCAGTTTCATACTTACCTAGGTGGAGCGCTGAGCTGTGGAGGGGAGTGGCCGTCTCAGGCTCTCAGCGGCATGCTGAGAGGCTGAGACAGGCATCAGTCCAGGTAGCTGGCGGATCCAGACTTTGTCGCAATGATGTGGTGCCTGGACTGATTCCTGTGACATCAGCAGAGAGCGTACTTCAGAGCGCTCTCTGCTGAAAAAAGGGTCACAGGAGTGCAAAACAAATTGCACTCCTGTGACCCATAGGAGAAGCCCAGCCAAACGAGCTCAGGCTGGACTTCTCCTTAAAGCTGCAGGGCCAGAAACTATCAAGCACATCATCGGAAGCAGACATGTTGGTAGCTCAGCATGTTTCTCCATTAGGATCATCATTGATTGATGTGGATCTACAGTGGGGTAAATAATTATTTGATCCCCTGCAGATTCTGTAAGTTTGCCCACTTTCAAAGAAAGGAAGGGTCTATATATAACTTTTTTAATCATGGATGTATTTTAAATGATAGAGATAGAATATCAACCAAAAATCCAGAAAAAAAAATGATACAAATGTTATAAATTCAGTTGCAGTTCAGTGAGTAAAATAAATATTTGATCCCCTACCAACCAACAATAATTCTGGCTCTCACAGACTGGCTACACTATGTGATACACAGATTAGTCCTGTCAATTTAAGAAGGTGCTCCTAACAACAACTCGTTATGTGTATAAAAGACACCTCTCCACAGAATCTCTTTCTTCTATTCAAACCTAACCATCATGGGCAAGACCAAAGAGCTGTCAAAGGAAGTCAGGGACAAGATTGTAGACCTGCACAGGGCTGGAATGGGCTACACAGAAAATGTTTCTCAACTCCAGTCCTCAAGTACCCCCAACGGGTCATGTTTTCAGCCTGTCCATTATTTTGCACAGACGATTTGATCAGTTTCACTGCCTTAGTAATTACCACAGCCATTTCATCTGAGGGAAATCCTGAACATTTGGCAACAGGACTAACAGCAAGAAGCTTGGTAAGAAGGAGACAACTGTTGGAGCGATTATTCACAAATGGAAGGAATACAAAGTAACCATCAATCGCCTTCGGTCTGGAGCTCCATGCAAGATTTCGCCTCATGGGGTAAGGATGATCATGAAAGAAATTATCTCAAGGCAGATGGGACCACAGTCACCAAGCAAACCATTGGTAAAACAATACGCCACCATTGTTTGAAATCCTGCAGTGCCCACAAGGTCACCTCCTCAAGAAGGCACATGTACAGGCCCATCTGAGGTTTGCCAATGACCATCTAAGTGATTCAGAGAAGGACTGGAAGAAAGTGTTGCTGTCATATAAGACCTAAGAACACCATCCCTACAGTCAAGATCGGAGGTGGAAAAAGACAAAGGACGGGGCCATGTATTGTAAAATCTTGGATGAGAACCTTCTTCCCTCAGCCAGAACACTGAAGAAGGGTCGTCCAGCATGATAAATGACCCAAAACATACTGCCAAGGCAACAAAGGAGTGGCTCAAGAAGAAGCACATTAAGGTCATGTAGTGACCTAGTCGGTCTCCAGACCCTAATCCTATACAAAATTTATGGAACGAGCTGAAACTTAGAGTTGCCAAGCCACAGCCAAGAAACTTTAGGGATTTAGAGAAGATCTTTAAAGAAGAGTGGACCAAAATCCCTACCTGAGATGTGTGCAAACCTGGTAACCAACTACAAGAAACATCTTAGCTCTATGCTTGCCAACAAGTGTTTCTTCACCAGGTACTAAGTCATGTTTTGCTTGGGGATCAAATACTTATTTTACTCACTGAACTGCAGCTCAATTTTTAACATTTGAATCATGTTTTTTCTGGATTTTTGGTTGATATTCTGTCTCTATAATTTTAAATACACCTATGATAAAAATTATAGACCCTTTATTTCTTTGTAAGTGGGCTAACTTGCAAAATCTGCAGGGAATCAAATAATTATTTTCCCCATTGCTAAACCTGCTTGTGATATGATTAATGATGAATCTATACCATAGGACTTGTTTTTTTCAAGGGTGTTGTATGTTTATTTACATTGTAAAAAAAAACTCTTTTGTAAATAAGTAACCAGGGGTAGTTGTATTTAGGTAGGGGGCAGGCAGTATCTAGGGTCCTCCTTATTTTAACTACTACAGCTCCAGAAGGTCCACCCCCCCCCCTTCCTGACCAGGCCATTTTTTGTGATACAGCACTGCGTTGCTTTAACTGACAATTGAGTGATTGTGCAACACTGTACCCAGATAAAATTGATGTCCTTTTTTTCCCAAAATAGAGCTTTCTTTTGGTGGTATTTGATCACCTCTGCATTTATTTTTTGCGCTTTAAACAAAAACAGAACGACAATTTTGGAAAAAAAAAAAAATCTCTTACTTTCTGCTATAAAACATATCCAATAAAAATGTTTTAAAAATTAAATTTCTTCGTCAATTTAAGACAATTTGTATTCTGCTACATGTTTTTGGTAAAGAAAATCCCAATAAGCGTATATTGATTGGTTTGCGCAAACCATGTCTATAAAACTATGGTAGATGCTTTTTAGCGGAACTGCGACATTGCGACAGACAAATCTGACACTAAGTGACACTTTTTGGGGACCAGTGACACCAATACAGTGATCAGTGCTAAAAAAAAAAAAAAAAAAAAAAAAAAAAAAAAAAAAAAATGCACTGTCACTGTACTAATGACACGGACAGTGAAGGGGTTCACATCAGGGGCAAACAAAGGGTTAAATGTGTTCACTAGGAATGCTTTCTAACTGTGGGGGATGCTTTGACTGGGTGAAGACAGATCTGTGTTCCTGCTTAGCAGAAACATAAGATCTCCATCTTCCCCTCGCGCGTGCCGGAGACCCTAAGAAACAAATCACATACAGCACAGCTGTAAAATAGGAATCATAGTTTGTTAGCTTAGTATAAGGATTATCATTCTCGCAGTGTAACATTATCTTTCACACCGTACAAAAAAATTGCGCTAACTTTAATAAATTTAAGAAAAAACAATAACGTGTATTTTTTTAAAAAAAAATGACGTTTGAAAGACCCGCTGCGCAAATACAGTGTGACAAAATATTGCAACAACCGCCATTTTATATTCTAGGGTCTCTGCTAAAAAAAATATATATATATTATATATATATATATATATATATATATATATTTATTATATTTATATATATATATATATATATATATATATATATATAGGTTCTAAGTAATTTTTTAGCAAAAAATATTGATTTTAAAGAGGTTGTAAAGGATCATTGTTTTTTTTTTTTTTAATAACAAACATGTTATACTTACCTCCTCTGTGCAAGGGTTTTGCACAGATTGGCCCAGATCCTCCTCTTCTGAGGTCCCCCAGTGGCGCTCCTGGCTCCTCCCCGCATCGAGTGCCCCCTCGGAGACCCGCTTTCCATGAGTCCGAGTCCTGCTGCTGCGTCCATTGACACAGCAGGACTCAGCCCCCCCCCCCCCCCCCCCAACCCCCGTCACTGGATTTTATGGCTATCAATCTGTCTAATGGGGACCCGAGACAGTGGCTGGAGATGCTGGGCTAGTCCCCATCGCTGGAACAATCAGGTAAGTAAAAGGGAGGCTCTGGGGGCTGCTGCACCACAGAAGGTTTTTCACCTTCATGCATATAATACATTAAGGTGAAAAACGACAAGGGTTTACAAAACCTTTAACTTGTAAGCAACAAGGATCAGAAAAAGGCTTAGTCTTTAAGTGGTTAAACTGACCTCATTTACAGACCGAAGTTCATTCCTTTGATCTAAAATAACTAAATGGTACTTTGTTTATAGTCATCTCCCAGTGCTGACAATGTTGTGATAAACTTGTCAGTTTTTTTGGTTTTCTTTTTACAGCTGTCAGCTGTGAGCAGAGAACTCTCTGCACTGAATCCGGGAATGCTGTATTAAGATTGTGAGAGGGGTTCAATCGACATTTTTTTTAAACTAATAATCATGCAGCTCTAATATACAGGTAAGGGATTTTGCACTTAAGGGCCACCCTGCCGCAATATATGTATGTGGGGTGGTTAAAGACCCCACATCCACCAGCCTAGAGATGTGAGCAGCAGGCCCTTGTCTTTGTCAACATTGGGACAAGGTGCTTTGCCAGGGGGTCCCCCTGGCAAGGTAACCTTCCCATGTTGAAGAATGTGGCCTGGTATAGTTTGGAGGGGGGGGGGGGGGCGCATGCTTACTGATCCACTCTTTCCTGACCAGCCAGGTTGCATGTTTGAATAAGGGTCCATTGGCATGAAGACTGCCCTATTTAACACCCACATGTGAGGCTGACCCTTCATGAGTGAAAGAACTAAAACACGATGAAAGGGACATGCCAGGGCTAATGAGGCTGGGGAGGATAGATAAAGCTGGTCATCTTCCAGACAGGAAATAAGGTTGAGCTCTAGATGCCTTGCTGCAGCCTCTAATGCACACTGTGAGAAGCTCAAAGTGTGCAATGAAATCAAAGTAAGCAATTTCAGTACAGGAGAAGAACCTGTATAGCTGTGGAAGACAGAAAGTAAAGCTGAAGTTCAACTTTAAAAAGGAATTTTTTCAATTAAAATACTGGTACTCACCTCTCCATGCATAAGGTCTAAAACATAATTCGTGACAGCAACTAAAACTAGTTAATCACCTATGCATACTATCCAGGAAATTTTACGCTTTGATTAAGTCAGAATTTTATAGTTATACAGTACAGGATCACTATGACTTGGTTATATCTGGGCAGATACCGTCAAGTGAAGAATGGCATAAAAAGAAACTTCAAAGACATCTTCCTATATAGCTTCCCCCCTCCTGGACAGCCTCAGTTTCTTGCTAGCTTTGTTTGGTAATGTACCTTTTCTCTCTACTCTAAGCTTACCTTCTTATTTGGAGGTTTCTCTTTTTCTATCAATTGGCTGCACCATAGCCACTGCTTTAGGCACTGTAGGCACTCTGGCAACACCTAGAGTTGGTAACAGAATGCTTTACAGGACCAGGTCCAAGGCTGTGGTTTGTCTGGAGCAGAATCCTGTCCCCAATGGCTTCTGCATGACCATCCGAGGCATATGGCATCCGGGCACAACAGCAGGACATTGACTACAGCAGCCCAAAGTGAGTGGGAGAGAGCCCTCCTTTTCTTTCTTTCTGCTTCTATCCAACACAGCAGAAGCATCACTCAAGATCATGTATTTGACGAGTTAGCCCTAGATTAGCTCCACTCATTTATACAAAGCATGGTTGTATCATCTGCGCCCCCAAGCACCTCAGCGGGACTTATACAGAAGGGCTGTGTGATTTCCAGGCAGGAGCCGACTGGACTTGTCATATAGCAGTGAGCTCTGTATCATCCAGGATGCCATATGCTGGGTTTATTGTGTTCCTAGGGAGGACCATCCACATCTATCTGAGATTCATTTTCCTTGCTTGCATATACCGAGCTGGGTTTGTACAAACTGTTTCCATCATATGGTCTGTCCATGCATTATCAACAGCATATGACAATTTCTTAACACACACAGCTGGGCTGCATCAGATTACCATCATCACACGGACATTCTCTGGTCTAGGCAGTAACATGGTCCCTTTCATAGTGCGGGCAATCAGGCCACCTCTGCTGTTTTTGGGTATACAAGTGCATTGATCTACAGACCTGCTACCGCACTGAGACCTGGTGGTGCACCACATGCTCGGCCCACTGTGGCATATACTGTGTAGTCATTGCAGCAGTGTGACCCCAGGGTCTTTAGTAGAAAACAGGCTATTGGTACTTTAGGGGGTGGGGGTACCTTAAGGACTTGTCCAGGGGGTTCAGGGAGATTGGGCTAGGGGAGGGAGGTTGGTTTCTCCTGGAGGGGAGTATCAAAAAAAAATGGAGATAAATTGTGTCTGCTATTAAATGGTCAATAGAATGTTAATAGAAATAGCAGGTTTTTCCCTCGGGATGGGACTTTAAAGGCACGGGTTGTGAAACAGTATTTGAAATCACAGTATTTTAATTGCTATTAACAATGGATACCAAAGATGCAGCACGCCTACCTGTACGCGTGCTGTATCTTTGGTATCCATTGTTAATGGAAACATTTATTAGCTCTACCATATCCTATATTTTTGATTTATGAGAATGAGCATTCTTGCCTATCTGCTCCCTTTCTTACATGTTTGTAGGTGGCTGCCTGTTTGCTGCTCCGCAGCAATAGGATTACTTTGATGGTGTGGAGGTTCACAACTACCTCCTATGATCGTCTGCCACTACATTTGCAAGTCCTAGATCAGGGGTCCCAAACTGGCGGCCCTCCAGCTGTTGCAAAACTACAAGTCCCATGAGGCATTGCAAGGCTGACAGGTACAAGCATGACTCCCACAGGCAGAGGCATGATGGGACTTGTAGTTTCACAACAGCTGGAAGGCCGCCAGATTGAGACCCCTTTCCTAGATCAAAAAGTTCTTTATATTTACATCTCTCATGATAAAGAACAAAACAAATCTGCAGAAGACCTGTATGGCATCAGCGATTGTTGGTGCAATGCTTTACAGGCTCCTGCAACAAAAAATAATAAATGCACATTTTTTTACCTGCAAAAAAATATGCATTTCTTTTTTTAAAGTGAACTTATTCTTTAAGCTCTACCAGATGTCTGTTCAGGCCTTCTCTGATGCCACTTTCACTTGTAGACGTTTTTGACCAGTTTTATTTTTAGCGCTATAAAACAAAAAAAAAGCAACAATTTTGAAAAAAAAAACCAATATTTTTTACTTTATGCTATAAAACATATCTAATAATAAAATGTAAAAAAAATCTAATTTCTTCATCAATTTAGACCATTATGTATTCTGCTACATATTGTTTGTAAAAAAAAAATCCCAATAAGCGTATATTGATTGGTCTATGCAAAATTTATAGAGTCTACAAACTATGGGATAGATTTATGGCATTTTTATTTTATTTTTTTTACTAGTAATGGCTGCGATCAGTGATTTTTAGCGGTACTGCGACATTGCGTCGGATAAATCAGACACCTGACACTTTTTTGGGAACCAGTGACAGTGCTAAAAATATGCACTGTTACTATACTAATGACACTGGCAGGGAAGGTAACAGGGGCAAAAAAAGGGTTAAATGTGTTCCCTGGGAGTGTTTTCTAATGTGCTTTGACTGGGTGAAGACAAAGATCTGTGTTCCTGCTTAGCTGAAACGCAAGCTCTCTATCTTCTTCCCTGTCAGAACGGCAATCTGCCTTGTGTACATAAGCAAATCACCGTTCTGCCTCTCTGGGGGGCGATCGCGGGTGGCCGGCGGACCCGCTGATTGGCTCCCCCTCTGTTCAATCAGCACGTGCCCCCCCCCCCCCCCAGCGTCTATTGCACGAAATGACAAACAGATATGTCGTTTCGCGCAATAGAGCCGACCTGTCACAGTATATCTGCGGTAGGCGCTCTTTAAGTGGTTAAGTTCTCCCTATTGCTTGCTACTAAAATGAGGCTAGCTTGGAATAGAACAGATTATTGTATACAGTGCCTTGAAAAAGTATTCATACCCCTTGAAATGTTTCATATTTTGTCATGTTACAACCAAAAACAAACTTATTTTATTGGGGTTTTATGCGAAAAAAATTTTACAAAAAAATATCTGAAAAGTGTGGTGTGCATTTGTATTCAGCCCCCTTTACTCTGATATCCCTAACTAAAATCTAGTGGAGCCCCCTTTACTCTGATATCCCTAACTAAAATCTAGTGGAATCAATTGTCTTCAGAAGTCACCTAATTAGTAAATAGAGTCAACCTGAGTGAAATTTAATCTCAGTATAAATACAGCTGTTCTGTGAAGCCCTCAGATGTTTGTTAGAGAACCTTAGTGAACAAACAGCATCCTGAAGGCCAAGGAACACACCAGACGACAGGTCAGAGATGAAGTTATGGAGAAGTTTAAAGCAGAATGAGGTTATAAAAAATATCCCAAGCTTTGAACATCTCACAGAGCACTGTTCAATCCATCATCTTAAAATTGAAAGAGTATGGCACAACTGCAAACCTACTAAGACATGGCCGTCCACCTAAACTGACAGGCCGGGAAAGGAGAGCATTAATCAGAGAAGCAGCTCCCTCCCACCTGAGCTGTGGATCTCTGCAGCTCCTCCAGAGGCCCCTTGTAACTCTGGAGGAGCTGCAGAGATCCACAGCTCAGGTGGGAGAATCTGTCCACAGGACAACTATTAGTTGTGCACTCCACAAATCTGGCCTTTATAGAAGAGTGGCAAGAAGAAAACCATTGTTGAAAGAAAGCCATAAGTAGTCCCGTTTGCAGTTTGTGAGACGCCATGTGGGGGACACAGCAAACATGTGAAAGAAGGTGTTCTGGTCAGATGAGACCAAAATTGAACTTTATGGCCTAAAATCAAAACATTATGTGTGGCAGAAAACTAACACTGCACATTACTCTGAACACACCATCCCCACCATGAAATATGGTGGTGGCAGCATCATGTTGTGGGGGTGCTTTACTTCAGCAAAGACAGGGAAGCTGGTCAGAGTTGATGGGAATTTGGCAAAAATACAAAATACAGGGCAATCTTAGAAGAAAAAGACTTGAGACTGGGCAGAGGTTCACCTTTAAGCAGGACAACGACCCTAAACATACAGCCAGAGCTACGATGGAATCAGGGATATGCAAAAAGCAGACCTCCAGCTGTTGTAGAACTACAGGTCCCATGAGGCATAGCAAGACTCTGACAGCCACAAGCATGACACCAAGAGGCATGATGGGACTTGTAATTTTGCAACAGCTGGAGGTCCACTAATTGCATATCCCTGGTTTAGATCAAAGCATATGCATGTGTTTGAATGCAGTCAAAGTCCAGCCCTAAAGAGGAAGTAAACCCTGATGGGTTTTACTTCCTCTTTATTTCCCTGCAAAGGTAAAGCATAATGGGCTACTTTGCATCGCATAGTAGCCCATTATGGGTGACTTACCTGAAAACGAAGCCTGCGATGTCACCTCTGTCCCTGTTGGCTGGAAGCAATCATCTTCAACCTTCTTCCTTCCGGGGCCGCAGACAGATGACGTCGACGCACGCGTTTAATGTAAATATCTCATAAACCATACAGGTTTAGGAGATATTTCCAGCACCTACAGGTAAGCCTTAATATACTGTGCCTTGCAAAAGTATTCACCCCCTTGGCTTTTTACCTATTTTGTTACATTACAGCCTTTAGTTCAATGTTTTTTTTAATCTGAATTATATGTGATGGATCAGAACACAATAGTCTACGTTGGTGAAGTAAAATTAGAAAAATATATAAACATAATTAGTGAAATGATGTCAACCTGTGTGCAATCTAAGTGTCACATGATCTGTCATTACATATACACACCTTTCGGAAAGGCCCCAGAGGCTGCAACACCTAAGCAAGAGGCACCACTTACCAAACACTGCCATGAAGACCAAGGAACTCTCCAAACAAGTAAGGGACAATGTTGTTGAGAAACAAAAGTGAGGGTTAGGTTAGAAAAAAAATATCCAAATCTTTGATGATCCCTAGGAGCAACATCAAATCTATCATAACCAAATGGAAAGAACATGGCACAACAGCAAACCTGCCAAGAGACGGCAGCACACCAAAACTCATGGACCGGGCGAGGAGGGCATTAATCAGAGAGGCAGTACAGAGACCTAAGGTAACCCTGGAGGAGCTGCAGAGTTCCACAGCAGAGACTGGAGTATCTGTACATAGGACAAAAATAAGCCCTACGCTCCATAGAGTTGGGCTTTATGGCAGAGTGGCCAGAAGAAAGCCATTACTTTCAGCAAAAAACAAAATGGAATGTTTTGAGTTTGCAAAAAAGGTATGTGGGAGACTCCCAAAATGTATGGAGGAAGGTGCTCTGGTCTGATGAGACTAAAATTTTACTTTTTGGCCATCAAAGAAAATGCTATGTCTGGCGCAAACCCAACACATCACCAAAAGAACACCATCCCTACAGTGAAACATGGTGGTGGCAGCATCATGCTGTGGGGATGTTTTTTTCAGCAGTCAGGACTGGGAAACTGGTCAGAGTTGAGGGAAAGATGGATGGCACTAAATACAGGGATATTTTTGAGCAAAACCTGTACCACTCTGTGTGTGATTTAAGGCTAGGACGGAGGTTCACCTTCCAGCATGACAATGACCCCAAACAAACTGCTAAAGCAACACTTGAGTGGTGGGGAGACATGTAAATGTGTTGGAATGGCCTAGTCAAAGCCCAGACCTCAATTCAATAGAAAATCTGTGGTCAGACTTAAAGACTGCTGTTCACAAGCTCAAACCATCCAACTTGAAGGAGCTGGAGCAGTTTTGCAAGGAGAAATGGGCAAAAATCCCAATGGTAAAATGTGGCAAGCTCATAGAGACTTATCCAAAGCGACTTGGAGCTGTGATAGCCGCAAAAGGTGGCTCTACAAAGTATTGACTTTAGGGGGGTGAATAGTTATGCACATTGACTTTTTCTTTTATTTATCTATTTGTTGTTTGCTTCACAATAAAGAAAAAAAAACTTCAAAGTTGTGGGCATGTTCTGTAAATTAAATGATGCAAATCCTCAAACAATCCATGTTAATTCCAGGTTGTGAGGAAACAAACACGAAAAATTCCAAGGGGGTGAATACTTTTGCAAGACACTGTAGGCTTACCTGTAGGTAAAAGTGGTTGTATAGAGTTTACAACCACTTTAATCCAATTGACAATCTGTGGCAAGACTTGAAAATTGCTGTTCACAGATGCTCTCCATCCAATCTGACAGAGCTTGAACTATTTTGCAAAGAATGGGCAAAAATGTCACTCTCTAGATGTGCAAAACTGGTAGAGACATCCCCAAAAAGACTTACAGCTGTAATTGAAGCGAAAGGTGGTTCTACAAGGTATTGACTCAGGGAGGCTGAATACAAATGCACGCCACACTTTTGACATATTTTTTAAAAATGTTGAAAACCATTTATCACTTTTCTTCCACTTCACAATGATGTGCCATTTTGTGTTGGTCTATCACATAAAACCCCAATGAAATACATCTACGTTTCTGATTGTAACATGACAAAATGTGGAAAATTTCAAAGGGTGTGAATACTTTTTCAAGGCATTGTATAGGGTGATGTCTGTGTGGCTTCTTTTTTTTTGCCAATGTCCAATCATCTAAATGTAGCTGTATATACAGTAACCCAGTCTTCATGAATAAAGAGAGTCTGTGTCTCGTGCTGTACTCCTATTTTTTACTCAAGTTACCTTAAGCTAAGTTCTATACAATCCATTTCAAACAGAATTCGGAAAGCACCTCAGGGGCTCACTTCATAAAACCTGTGCCATGCAACCTATTCTCTTTGTTTCCTGTATTATCACATTTAACTTCCCAAAAAATTCTTAAAGTATATTTAAGACCAAAAACAATATTCTAATACACTGTAGATTACCAGTCCTCAGATCCAGTGGCTGCAATTATTTATTTTTACCCGGTGATCCTTAAAAAAAAAAAAAAAAAAAACACACTTTCTGTTAATGTAATTTATCCTTTGAGGACTGGACTTCAGACATGGCTGCATTCATTTCCATTACATGGTGGATTTATGGGGCTAGTAGTTTACACAAGAAAGATTACGATGGTTGTTTCCTTCTAGCTCACAGGAAGTGACAAGGAAAATGCATTTATAGGGGAAACAACAGTTATTTTCTATTTTGCAGAAAGTGTTTTTAGCCTGAAAAAATAAAAGCAGACACAGCCACCATATCGAAGGACTGATAAACAGGAATATATTACGCTTTTGTTTTTAGGTTTTACACTTTAACCTGATCTGTTGCTGTAAGAAAATATCCAGCAGAGACATTTTATACATATGACAAAAGGGAGTCTGCAGTGAGTATATATAAGAAGTCCTCTTCTGCATCACAAATAGGGGTTCTCAGATCATCAGAAAACTGACAAAAGGGTCAAAAGGGACTGACAAAGGGGGCTCACCATGCCAGTGCTGAGCAGGTAGGCAGTGTTTGCTGCATGCATATCAAAGTTTAAATGGAGTGGACCGCTAATGCAAAACACTAGAAAGACCTTTAAATAATATGTATGCCTGACATATTTTTCATTGTCTACCACAGCATTGTAGGCTTAACGCGAACCTGTACTCCATTTTAACACTTTAAATGGGAACTAAGGGCTCATGCACACTAGGCGTTTGGCAATGTTTAGAGGCAGAAAAAAAAAAAAACCCCAGGGCCAGCGTGTTCAGGAGAGGAGCGGTCCTGCAGCTAAAATGCTTTAATGCACCTAAAAGTGTGTAAACCTGGCTAACGGTATTTATTTTACAGGGCACAGCTACATTATCATATGAATATTTATGAGAATCTAGAAAAATCCAGTCTTTACAGAAAGTTCAAAGTGTCCCTTGTACTTTTCCTAAGTGTGGATGTGTGCTCACCCTGTCTGGCTGCAGCAGGGCACAAAATGTCCCACATACTGACCTTGCTGCTCTGAAGGTCCATCCAGAAATGTGGGTCATCTCACATCCCAAACACAATGACAAAATCCACAAGAGTAAAATATGGACTGAAATAGTGGCCAGTCATACGCCAACTCGGGACCAGTTATCAAGGAGCCAAAAGGAAGGAAAGGGGTAGGTGCATATTGCTCTATAACATGTACGTAATCTTTTTATATAAGGCGTATGTAATTATTTCTCTGTAATATTTTTAACAGAATTTTTTTTTTTAAATCAGTTTTCCTGATGCCTCCATGGCAGCATACAGATGATAAAGCTCTGCCTCGACTCCTCCCTCAGGACCAGTGAATAGCATAAATTAAAGATGTAGTCCCTCCCCCAACATTCTCCTTTTTTTTTCCTCATACCTCTCGAACTGGAGAGGAGTAGCAGTATGTCCATAACTCTGCCTTTGGCAGCTTCTGCCGGGTTCAGTCTCTCCTGTGTGCAGTCCCTGTTCTTGGGCCGCTAATAAGACTGGGAACCCTTATTGTGGATCTTTTGGGTCATATTGCAGAGTTTCCTCTCAGGAACGCAGTCTGCCACTGCATGATGTGGTGAATTCAGGCGTATTCGCAGAAGGATCAGCTTTTTGGTACCCTGGCCTGCTGTGTTCTTGCTCCCCTTTTAGATTCTTTTTTTTCTTTTTTTTTCTTCCCCTACTGCCATTCCCCTTTAAATTTCATGCTTGCGCGGCATCCCGGATGCAGTCTGGGAGCAAATGCTCATTTTCTAGGAGGAGCTGGTGCTGACCCCTTGGAGGTTCTCTTGGCGGCCTATTCTGTTCGACCCTGCTCAAATGAGCTTACAATCTAATAGGGTGGGGCAAGTGGTACAAAAGGTTTAAATTGTGAAGGATGAGCTGATGGAAGAGATAAAAGTTTTTAGTTGGAGTCATGATAGGCTTCCCTGAAATGACGAGTTTTCAGGGATCGCCTAAAGGCAACCAGAGAAAAAGATAGCAGACAGATTGACGTAGAGTTCCAGAGGATAAGAAAAGCTCTAGAAAACGTGTGGCGCCACTTCCAATGCAGTCCGGGAGCAAATGCTCGTTTTCCAGGAGGAACTGGTGCTGACCCCTTGGAGGTTCTCTTGGTGGCCTCTTCTGTTCAAGTACTCGTCGGGGGTTGGCAGGCCGTGTGCATGCTCAATCCAACAGTGCAACCCGACCGACATGTTCTGGCCAGTGCTCCTGATTCAGTGTGCACATCGTGAGGTCAGGCGTGTGCGCGGTCCCAAGGGCGGGGTACACGCACGCCTGTCAGCAGAAGGATCGACTGGTCTGGTGGCGATAGTGCATGCGCAGTTGACTGGCAGCTGGCAACCATTTTTGCTATTGGAAAAATGTTATTTTTTTCCCTTCCTGCTGATCTCCAATTAAGGGGGTGGGCGCTAGGATTAGCCCACCCACCTTTCTTTTTTAGTTAAATATCAGAATCTTTCAAGGCTAATGTCTGTCAGACATGCTCAGCTGTGCCCTGCAGGTTTCACTTTGTTACTGCTTAGTGGTAGGTTCAATGCTTAAAAATTATATACCTAACCACCTGTCCCCTGGACCCTATTCCCTCTCAAATGCTACGGTCGCCCTCTGACCCCATCCTACACTCTCTAACCCACATCTTCAATCTCTCCCTCACCTCTGGCATCTTCCCCAATGCTCTAAAACATGCACTGGTCACTCCCATACTTAAAAAGCCGTCCTTGGACCCTACCAATCTTAACAACCTAAGCCCTATCTCCTTGCTCCCCTTTTCCTCTAAACTACTTGAGCGCCTGGTTTACCACCAACTGAGTGACCAGCTCATTAAAAACA
Source organism: Aquarana catesbeiana (assembly GCF_042186555.1). Classification (NCBI taxonomy): domain Eukaryota; kingdom Metazoa; phylum Chordata; class Amphibia; order Anura; family Ranidae; genus Aquarana; species Aquarana catesbeiana. The sequence continues at coordinate 326,921,386 of NC_133327.1, read as the reverse complement.
ACCTTCTTGATCCCCTTCAATCTGGATTTCGCCCTCAACACTCCACAGAAACTGCTCTTTTAAAACTCACAAATGACCTACTAACTGCAAAAACCAACGGACACTATTCTGTACTCCTACTTCTGGATCTTTCAGCTGCCTTTGACACGGTTGACACCCCCTCCTCCTCAAAAAACTTTACTCCCTCGGTCTCCGTGACTGTGCTCTTCAGTGGCTCTCATCCTACCTATCCCAATGCACATTCAGCGTCACTTACAATTCTACTTCCTCCACTCTTCTTCCCTTCTCTGTTGGGGTCCCCCAAGGTTCTGTTCTTGGACCTCTTTTATTTTCAATCTACACCTCTTCCCTGGGTCAGCTGATAGCCTCTCATGGCTTTCAATATCATTTCTATGCTGATGACACACAAATCTATCTCTCCACCCCTCAACTCACTCCATCAGTCTCCTAACGCATCACTAACTTACTAACCGACATATCTGTATGGATGTCACACCACTTCCTCAAACTCAACTTGTCCAAAACCGAGCTTATAATATTTCCTCCCCCACGTGCCTCTTCCCCTGACTTCTCTGTCAAGAGCAATGGCAAAACCATCTACCCGTCCCCACATGTCAGGGTGCTAGGTGTTATCCTGGACTCTGAACTCTCCTTTCAGCCCCACATCCAATCATTTTCCAAAGCTTGCCGCCTCAACCTCCGCAACATCTCTAAACTACATCCCTTTCTAACTAATGAAACCACAAAGCTCCTGATTCACTCCCTGGTTATCTCTCGCCTCGACTACTGCAACTCCCTCCTTATTGGCTTACCTTTAAATAGACTATCCCCCCTTCAGTCCATCATGAATGCTGCTTCCAGACTCATCCACCTTACAAACCGCTCAGTGTCTGCTACCCCTCTCTGCCAATCCCTCCACTGGCTACCACTCACCCAACGAATTAAATTCAAAATACTAACAATAAGTTACAAAGCCATCCACAACTCTGCCCCCAGCTACATCACTAGCCTAGTCTCAAAATACCAACCTAATCGCCAGCTCCGTTCCTCCCAAGACCTTCTGCTCTCTAGCTCCCTCTTCACCTCCTCCCATATCGCCTCCAGGACTTCTCCCGAGCCTCGTCCATCCACTGGAATTCGCTACCCCAATCTGTCAGACTGTCTCCAAATTTATCCACCTTTAGGCGATCCCTGAAAACTTTCCTCTACAGAGAAGCCTATCCTGCCTCCATCTAATAACTGCACTATTTTCTCCATTAGCTCATCCCCCACAGCTATTACCCTTTTGTATAACTTGACCCTCCCTCCTAGATTGTAAGCTCTAACGAGCAGGGCCCTCTGATTCCTCCTGTATTGAATTGTATTGTACTTGTATTGTCTGCCCTAATGTTGTAAAGCGCTGCGTAAACTGTTGGCGCTATATAAATCCTGTATAATAATAATAATAATAATAATAATAATATTATACAGATTTAACTTTCATCTAACTGCGCCTTTTGGAGTGACAAGGATTCCTTTTGTTGCAGCCCTGCCCACTCCAAAAGGTCTAAAAAGTCCTCAAGACATCGTGACGATTACATCCCAGAACGCAGGTTCTATTCCTCACGCCATAGGTCAACTGGGAGGTCAAGATCATGAAGACAATATTGTTCTCCCTCTCCCCCAACTTATGCAAGAAAGAAATGCTGGGCATGTGGAGATACATCACTACCATACAAGTTAGTCTGCAAAGACTGTTTCTGGGACTATGCTGCCAACCGCAAGCTGGAGAGTCAGCAGGTTGTTGATCTGCTTAAGCGAATTCCTTCTCGGAGTTAACCGCACTAGTTCCCGCTCAGCCAGTCCCTCAAATGGCTCAAGTACAAGATACAGAACCCAATATTCCAGGTCCCACAGCAGTTAGCACCCCTCTGCCTCCATCAGGCCACCCGGCTAGGGATTAACTAAAGGAAGATCCCTCGGAGGAGTCTTCAGAGGATTCAGACCCCAATGGCTTCAGTTATTTTCTGGTGCAACCCTTCATTCAAGCAGTCAAGACTGCGATCGCTTGGGAGAACTTGGAGGAACCACCTCAAAAATCTAAGAGATATTTTCCATTCCCTAAGAGGAAGCAGCTAGTCTTCCTTTTGATGGGCGAAATCAGAGAGATCATCGAGAATGAGTGGACAAATGATAAAAAAAATTTCCTTAGGCCGGCTTAAAGTGTTTCCCTTAGCAAAGTCAGAGACACAGTCACTGAACTCTATGCCAGTAGTAGATGCAGCAGTAGTACACCTCACAAAAAATATTACTCTCCCGATGGAGGACTCCGCTTCCTTCAAGAACCCGCTGACAGACAGATCGATCTAGATCTTAAGAGGAGCTACTTGGCCACAGAAGCAGCTTGTAATTGTCATTGCTCTTACTTTTGTGTCAAAATGCCATCAGAGCCTGGACGGAAAATATTGAAACGGCCTTACTCCAGGATGTCCCTAGGGACAACATAATTAAAGCTCTAGAACAGGGATATGCAATTAGCGGACCTCCTGCTGTTGCAAAAGTCCCATCATGCCTCTGCCTCTGGGTGTCATGCTTGTTGCTGTCAGAGACTTGCTATGCCTCATGGGACTTGTAGTTCTGCAACAGCTGGAGGTCAGCTAATTACATATTCCTCCTCTAGAAGAACCCAGATTGTTTGCAGATTTTGTTGGGGAGGCGGCCACTGATACAATTCGTTGTTCAGCAAGATCCATGCTGCATTCAGTTATAGCAAAGAAAGCCCTATGGCTCAAGTCCTGGATGGCGGACCTGGCATCGAAACAAAACTGGTGCAAGATCCCATTTGATAAGAAAGCGTTGTTCAGAGACAAGCTAGATAAGGCTATTTCCAGAGTAACAGGGGGCAAATCTGGCATGCTTCCCCAAGACAGAAGGGTGCAAAGATCAAGAGTCTATTCCTGAAGATTTTGTCAGTCAAATTCAAGGTACTTCAGACAGTCAAGGCAGTTCAGGGACAACAGAAGATCCTGGAAGGGCACCCAGGCGTCTTTAACACCCGGAAGAATAAGACTCTTACTACTCCCCAAGAGCCGACGAAGCCCTTTTGACACCATGTTAGCCCAGACACATCTAGTAGGGACCAGGCTAAGGTCTTATATGCCGGTCTGGACTACCAGTTGCCAGGACCCTTGGGTTCTGTAAACAATTCAGTTGGGGCACTTTTGGAATTTCTCATCCTCCTCCTCGAACATCTTTCAAAAAAACAGATTCCGGCCTCTCCACTAAAAGCTTTGGCATTGACGTACTTCATGACATCACTCCAGCTCCAGGGGGCAGCCATGCCAGTTGTATAGAGAAAAGTGCAGAGCTAAAAAGTGAATACGTAGTGGAAGACATTAATTCATGTCATACAATGAATAATATATATTGGTGCATAGAGTCCATAGGTATATGATATCATATGGTGAACACTCTAAATCGTATACATTGTGTCCATGACACAAAAAGATGTTTTGTGACACACTAGTAATTGGTGTTCTAAATAAAATAAGTCCGTGAAAAAGTAAAGTCCTGAGAAGTATATAACACCAGAAAGTGTAAAGAAATTATGGAGTGTTGATAGAAGATCCACCACCGCTCTTAAAGGGGGCTTACCGGAAAGATTGGACACAGATGGGTATACACCCACTGTGTCAATCAAGCTTGTAAAAGTGGGGATCCTCGATGATATCTGTTAATATAAACGCAACTCCAGGTGACCCGGGTACTTGCAAGGAATATATTTGGCAAGGAGGACAGATCCAATCAGGCATCCAAAGTATATGTGGAAGGAATGTGAGAGCACATAGCGTAATACTGCATAAAAAGCTTAAAGCGTATTTATTGAAGATAAAAAACACTCACATTTATGAAGAGTAAAAACAGCGCTTAGTACATAGATGGTATGGCAGTGTCAGTGGTGTCAGCAGTCCGTCCCGACGCGTTTCGTCCTAAAGGACATCATCTGGGGTGCCACACCACTGTATACGCTGCCTTTTATATACAGTAAGAGACCCCCATGCTAAAACGTGGCTCCAATCAGCAGCGCCGTTAGGTAAGAACGGCTTCCTGGTATGCAAAAATGGCGCTGGCCGCGTGCGCTGCAAGCCTCGCTTGGGTGAGTGTATTGGAACGCATGGATGTACAACGTCGTGGCAACATCCTGCGTTCCAAGCCTCGCTCACAAGGCGCAAGTCCAAATCACTTCAGTGTAAGGCTGATGGCGTGTGAGTAAAGGAGCCAGCGTCGTGACGTCACAACGTTGCCTTTCAAACCTCACTGTGAATGGAGGACAAATGGAACGACTTGATGTGTTACAACAAGACGCTTACCAAAGGGTTTACATAAATTATTACGGAGGGTCTTACTGAAAAATGTATATATAAAATTAATATATGAAATATATGTGCAAGGTCATATATCCAAGGTGGACATATAATAAAAATAAAGCATGTCTCACCCGTTCATACAAATGGACAGTATGAAGGTATGTATTCATAGACCATATATATCTAATTTGCATGGCCAAAACAGAAAATGTATATGTTGGTAAACCTTGTTTCAGAAATATATGTAATAAGTAACATTAGAAAAATACTTGAAAAATATTGGTCCAGAAAATTATGAAAAATATATAAAAATATTATAAAAAATATATAAAAATAAAAGATGTAGAGCCACGGTCTAACATAGAGATCTAGAATAACAGATAATGTAGACCAAAATAATAGATACATACTCTAAAACAATTATATGGATAATGTAGATCATAAATATTGTCCAAAACGGACAAAAGCATTTGTGGTTTGAGAAAAGGGACAGACAAGAGAAGGCATACTGGTTTAAGATTGATTAATAAAGGCGTTAATGTCCCATTCGACATTAAGCCCCAATGGCTAGTGGGAGTGGAGCTCGCATATCCAGTAGGTCTCTAATTGTGATACGCCATGAGTTAGAGCCCTTCCGCGCCAAGGGGGAACATATCTGTCGATAATGAGAAATTGTGATCCGGACGGATCTCGATTGTGGTACTGTCTGTAGTATCTGGGGACAGTATGTTTAGTATCTAACCCAATTATTTTTGCTACATGTTCACCTACCCAAGTGGAAAAAGTCAGAGTAGTACGGCCCACATAGTGTTTCCCACACGGGCAGGTAATAAGGTATACAACGTACCTCGTTGCACATGTACAGAACATTTTAAATTGGGTAGATTTTATTAGTTACATTTGATCGAAATTCAAGTGTTTTGTATCTACCGTTTGTGTTATATTGACACACAGTACACTTTTTGCATGGGAAATAACCTACAAACTCATGAAAAAAGGTGGGGCGTCTAGGGGGATCGATTATATTTGGAGCAATTTTATTCTGTATAGAGGGGGCCCCTCTGTAGATGACTTTGGGTCTTTCGGGTAAAATATTACCCAGGACACGATCGCTCTTCAGCACCTCCCAATGGCATTCTATAATGGTTTTAATGTCTCTATGCTGAATTGAAAAAGATGTCATCATAGAATATTTATAGGTGTCCTTGGATGTGCGAGGAGTTTTGGGGGTCAATAATGATCTCCTATCCGTTTGCATGGCATGTTGTATTTCTAATTCAAGAATAGTTGGATCATACCCTTTGTCTAAGAATTTTTGCTTCAAAGACAATGCCTGTACTTGAAACATGTCAGTATTAGTGCAATTCCTTCTTAGCCTTAGGAATTGACTACTAGGGACTGATCTCAGCCAGGACTTATGGTGCCAACTATCAACGGGTATGACGCTGTTGCGATCAGTTGTCTTGAAGTGGGTTTGGAATTTAAATTGTTGAGAGCTGATCTCTATATCTAGATCCAAAAAATGTACTTTGGTTGAGCTGTACTCAAGAGTCAAGGAAATTCCTCTATCATTACAATTAAGAAATGAGAAAAATGCTTCAAGAAATTTGGGGGAGCCATCCCATAGGAGGAGGATGTCATCTATATATCTGGCCAAAAAGATCAGACAAGGTCTATGTTCCGAATAGACGACATCCTCCTCCCACTTGGCCATAAAAAGATTTGCGAGACTGGGGGCAAATTTACGCCTTTGTGTTGCAAAAAAAACTTGTTATTAAACCAAAAATAATTGTGTATTGTGGCGAACTCTGATAGTTCGATGATGTAATGGGTATCGGTAAGTGATGGATCTCTGTTTAAAAAATGTGTAACTGCCTCGATACCCAGGTTGTGTGGAATGCAAGTATAGAGTGATGCCACATCTGCAGTGGCCAGTAAATAATCTCCTTTAAAGTGAATACCTTCCAACCGTCTAATAGTGTCTGTCGTATCTTTTAGATATGATGATGTTTTTTTAACTAATGGCTGTAGATAAAAATCGACGTAGCGGCCAATGCAGGATGTTACTGAGTTTATACCACTTACTATTGGTCTTCCTGGTGGGTGCAGGGGGTCCTTATGGATTTTTGGTAAGTGATAAATAATAGGAATCCTAGGTGCCGTGGGTATCAGATAAGCCTTCTCTTTTTTATTTAATATCCGTCTATCAAATCCCTTATTGACCAATGTAACTAGATCCTTCTTGTACCGATTAGTGGGGTTCAGGGGTAATTCTGTATATGTATCTTGATCACTCAGGATCCTGTACATTTCCGAAATATAATCAGACTTATCCATTACAATAATTCCACCCTCCTTGTCCGCTGGACGGACAATCAAATCTTTCTGGTCACACAATGATTTGAAGCCCTTCTTGTTCATGGAATGATTATGACATTTTTTGATAGGTAGATTGGCTAAATCCTTAAGTATTAAATCCTTAAAAATAGTGACTGCAGGGGCAGTTGGTACAGGGGGACTGAACAGAGAAGGGTTCGCTAGACCTGAGCGCACTGTCCCTGAAGTCACGGCCCTCTCAATAGGTGGGACTGTATTAGAAGTAAGATAACGGTGAATGTTGATTTTTCTAATGAACTTATGGATATCGATAAACATGTTAAATTTATCCAGTTTTTTTTTGGGGGGGGGGGGGGGGGCAAACTTGAGGCCTTTGTCAAGAATGGCCAGCTCCTCCTTGGTTAGTTGTTTCGTGCTCAAATTACAGAGGAAATAGGGAGTCCGCGCTAATGGGTGTAATTAGAAGCCTAGGTGGGAAGTATATTCCTAAATTGATAGACTGCTGCCCTCACATACGCTGACTCCACAGGGGGTGGAATGAGCGGAAAAAGTGAAAAAAGAAAAGTATGTGAGTGTGGCGCTGTCCCAAAGTTGCAGAAGAAATGTCTGCATATATACAGTTTTATCAAAAGTGTCACGTGTGTATTCCTTTAAGTGAAATATGTATGGCAGTTATTACCACTCCTGTGGGTTAAAGTGACTGGTGATTTAAACATGAGAAGCATAATGAGTGCAATAAATCGCATCCAAGGTGTCTAGTGCTATATTCCCTCAAAAGGAAAAAACAGTATTAACCACTGCTAAGAGCATGAAGCGGTCTGTGTCTAAACACTAGAAAACACAAAGTTGCAATAAATACATCACACGTGACATGCAGAAAATTCTAAAGTGTCTAGTGCTAAATAAATAAATATTAAAATGTTGTTCTACAAACGTTGCAAATAACAAAGTGACAAGTGCCCTATGAAGAGGTCACTCTGAAAAGTGCTAAACACACGTGCCATGCAAATGGTTCTATGATAGTAAACAGTTCATATGGGTAAGTCCCCGGTGCACTATAAGTGAAAAAAGGCGTCCTTTGTGGGATTCCTCAAAGCATACAACAGGTGTTAATCCAGTGCTGGTGTCTCGCGTTGTGATTGTGCAGAGACTCACCAGCTGTATATCCCCTGCAGGGGTAACGAGTAGTCACAGTATGTGCCACTGTGCAGCAGTGCTTGGCAAGACCAGGACCAGGATGATATCATAAGGACATAAGAAGAAAGGATTCCATAGTGTGAAACCGTTTAAAACCACTATTTATTAGGTCAGATAAAAAGGGTACTCACATTGTAATGGAAAAAATGAGCGGTGTACAATGCTTACAAAGATGTTCCTAAGCGACAGCTTTGCAGGGAGATGTCAGCAAGGCGTTCAGTCAAAGGCCACGTCCTACGTACGTTTCGTCACTCGGACTTCTACGGGAGCATGGTCCCTGCATCGTCTCCCCTATCTTTATATGCTGTGCGGTCCTTAGTGCACCTGTGTTCCAGCGGCCATATTTGGTATGTGTTTGTGTTCCAGCGGCCATGTTTTTGTGTGTCGGCGGCCATTTTCCCTGGGACAATGCAGACCGAAGCCCGCAGCCCCATACCAGCGGCCATGTTTTTGTGTGTCGGCGGCCATTTTCCCTGGGACAATGCAGACCGAAGCCCGCAGCCCCAATGAAGTGATTAAATCCCCGTGGAACAGCCTGATACAGCGCTGGTTTCCTGGTGACACCTTACTAATATATGGGTCCATTGCATGTGTGTCACAGTAGTAACTATTACGTTATTTATGCACAATTCTCCCGCACAGAATATAGGTGTGTAGTAAATGGTTTGCCCTTACTTAGGAAACCTAGACAATAGTAATATAGACAACAGTAATATACTAAACCATATTAAAAATATTAAAATTGTGGTTCTACAAAATTAATGACATGACATATATCCTAGCAATACGATATACAAACAGGCAAATAGTTATATTTAAAATGCTAAAAAAAATGCTAAAAATTTAAAAAAAAAAAAAAAAAAAAAAAAAAAAAAAATTTTATTAAGAAGATATATATAAAAATAGATAAAAATATGTTTAAAATTATGTGAAAAAGACAAGAAATGGCTACATCCCCACTAGTAGTTGCCATCACCCAAAGTGGATTGGAAACATCCCTAAGGGACAGTTCATGCGGATGCGCAGAAATTGTAGTAACATAACTGACTTTGAGGAACAAACAAATAATTTGATCAAGCGATTTGTGGATAAAGGATACAAAAAGGAGGGATTTGCTGACATTAAAAGAACAAATAAAGAATATGGATAGACATAAGTTAATGGAAGCAACACAGAACACCCACAAGCGGGATAAAAACAAGTCCTTGGGTCTTGCTTTTCTGACTGGATATAACACACAATACAGATCAATAGAATCAATTGTCAAAAAACACTGGCCCATTTTACAGTCAGACCAAGTTTTAAAAACAGTGTTACCAAAAAAACCTATCTTCATTTATAGGAAGGCTGCAACCCTTAGAAATAAACTAGTGCACAATGCACTTGACCCCCCGAAACAAATTAAAATAGGCAACAATTTAAAAGGCTTTTATAAATGTGGAAAATGTCTACCGTGTAGAGAAACCAAAAAAACAAACAAAAAAAATTATGAAGTTCAAGTCCACAAGCAACGGCAAAGAGTACACAATCAGGGACCTAATAACGTGTAACAATACACACGTTACTTATGTGCTAGAATGCCCGTGCCGTAAACAGTATGTGGGACGCACTACCAGAAAACTGCACATTAGAATTAGAGAACACGTCACAAACATAAAGAACGGTTTTAAAAAACATAGCGTATCCAGACATTTTAGAGATCATCACAATAGGGACCCCAGTGGTATGCTTTTTTACGGAATTGACAAAATTAAAAGGACACTGGAGGGGTGACAACAAGAAAACAAAGGTGTCACAAAATGAGACCAGATGGATCTTCCAGCTAGACACACTTCAACCGTCTGGAATGAACATAGATGTGGATCTCAATTGTTTTCTTACCAATTACTGAACGCCTTTTATAAGAAACCCCCCTTTTCTGATGATAAACGCTCCTTATCTCTTTTTTAATGATAATGCTCCTCTCTTTGATGATAATGCTCCCCTTATTGGCTAACAAGTTATTCAAAATACTTTTAGTATTCTAACATACACCTACTACCTGTCTGATTATAACTGGTACATGATTTTCTTGTCTCGCTTTTTCACATAATTTTAAACATATTTTTATCTATTTATATATATATATATATATATATATATATATATATATATATATATATATATATATATATATATATATATATATATATATATATATATATATATATATATATATATATATATATATATATATATATATATCTTCTTAATAAAATTTTTTTTTTTTTTTTTTTTTTTTAATTTTTAGCATTTTTTTAGCATTTTAAATATAACTATTTGCCTGTTTGTATATCGTATTGCTAGGATATATGTCATGTCATTAATTTTGTAGAACCACAATTTTAATATTTTTAATATGGTTTAGTATATTACTGTTGTCTATATTACTATTGTCTAGGTTTCCTAAGTAAGGGCAAACCATTTACTACACACCTATATTCTGTGCGGGAGAATTGTGCATAAATAACGTAATAGTTACTACTGTGACACACATGCAATGGACCCATATATTAGTAAGGTGTCACCAGGAAACCAGCGCTGTATCAGGCTGTTCCACGGGGATTTAATCACTTCATTGGGGCTGCGGGCTTCGGTCTGCATTGTCCCAGGGAAAATGGCCGCCGACACACAAAAACATGGCCGCTGGAACACAAACACATACCAAATATGGCCGCTGGAACACAGGTGCACTAAGGACCGCACAGCATATAAAGATAGGGGAGACGATGCAGGGACCACGCTCCCGTAGAAGTCCGAGTGACGAAACGTACGTAGGGCGTGGCCTTTGACTGAACGCCTTGCTGACATCTCCCTGCAAAGCTGACGCTTAGGAACATCTTTGTAAGCATTGTACACCGCTCATTTTTTCCATTACAATGTGAGTACCCTTTTTATCTGACCTAATAAATAGTGGTTTTAAACGGTTTCACACTATGGAATCCTTTCTTCTTATGTCCTTATGATATCATCCTGGTCCTGGTCTTGCCAAGCACTGCTGCACAGTGGCACATACTATGACTACTCGTTACCCCTGCAGGGGATATACAGCTGGTGAGTCTCTGCACAATCACAACGCGAGACACCAGCACTGGATTAACACCTGTTGTATGCTTTGAGGAATCCCACAAAGGACGCCTTTTTTCACTTATAGTGCACCGGGGACTTACCCATATGAACTGTTTACTATCATAGAACCATTTGCATGGCACGTGTGTTTAGCACTTTTCAGAGTGACCTCTTCATAGGGCACTTGTCACTTTGTTATTTGCAACGTTTGTAGAACAACATTTTAATATTTATTTATTTAGCACTAGACACTTTAGAATTTTCTGCATGTCACGTGTGATGTATTTATTGCAACTTTGTGTTTTCTAGTGTTTAGACACAGACCGCTTCATGCTCTTAGCAGTGGTTAATACTGTTTTTTCCTTTTGAGGGAATATAGCACTAGACACCTTGGATGCGATTTATTGCACTCATTATGCTTCTCATGTTTAAATCACCAGTCACTTTAACCCACAGGAGTGGTAATAACTGCCATACATATTTCACTTAAAGGAATACACACGTGACACTTTTGATAAAACTGTATATATGCAGACATTTCTTCTGCAACTTTGGGACAGCGCCACACTCACATACTTTTCTTTTTTCACTTTTCGTGCTCAAATTAAATACTCCTTGGCCTGTTAAACTCTTTTTTTCCCCTGAATTCTCCTCCCCCCTCTGGAGCCTCTCTTGGGTCTACGGGCCTTTGAGGTCCTTGTCTGACCTGATGAAAATCCTTACTGTAAAGGTCATGGCTATATTGATCTTGGCCATAGTGAGTTCCAGTATATTCATCTCGATAGTCATCATGATTGTCGTAGAGGGGAGCGAACCTATTCTGGGTATTAATGGGGGGGGGGGCGATTATAGTAATGGAAATCATGGCCATATGGTGTACCTTGATGGTTAAACCTCCTGGGAGAATCTATAAATGCCCTATTTCCCTGTTCATAAGGTGGCCTGGAGTCATATTGGTTGCCCTTGGATTTTCCTCTTTTTCCTTTTGTGTTATTGTGATTACTCATACCACCTCTGGATGTATGAGGTGGAGTGTAGTATCTGGGATGTCCACCCCTCTGAGGGGGTGGGCCCTCTCTGATATTATAGGAATCAATCCTGGGTCTGGATGGAAGTCTGGGCCGCTGGGTTGGTAATTCCCTGGTTCTCACTAGGTTGTATATCTGGTTGGTTGATTACAATGGGAGGATCGGGGACAGGTGTGATGGTAGTTTGCCATCTGAAAACTGTTCCTGATTTGTAATCGCCAACATCCCTGGAGTATTTTTTATGTTTTTTGTTTTTTTGATCTCTGTCCTCTTTCTCCAGGTGTAACTGGAGGTTAGACGAGAGAGAGCCATACTCCGAGGAGCTCTTATAGGTTGAAATTTTATCCTTCAATTCTTTAATCTCCTTATCTAGAGTTTGAAGTCTATTAGTTTTTCTTGTGATAAGGAAATCAAACAATTTAATGCCCATCTCGTTAAAATAATTAAACCAGGATAATAAGTCCGGATCACCCTGTTATGGGTGGACCTCCCACCTCAGACTTCTGGGAACCATGTTTTCTGATACATATTGTTCAAGAAAGGCTATATCCCATTGAAGATGTAGTTCTGAGGTCATGGTGTTCTTTAATCTTAAAAAGAGGCCTCCTATTTCAGTATCATGATTGGTTATTGTAAATACACCCTCAGTATTGACTTTACGTGTTGCTCTGTAGTCAAATATATCCATTTAAGAATAAACACCTTAGCGGTGTGTAAGACTACAGCGATATTAGTAGATCAAAAAATGTGCAAAGAAAAATGTGTAAATATCGCGCTGTCATCAAAATGTAAGCAGCTAACACAAACAAGTGATCTAATCCTGTAAGTAAAATTGTATAGAGAAAAGTGCAGCTCTAAAAAGTGAATAAGTAGTGGATGACATTAATTCATATCATACAATGAATAATATATATTGGTGCATAGAGTCCATAAGTATATGATATCATATGGTGAACACTCTAAATCGTATACATTGTGTCCATGACACAAAAAGATGTTTTGTGACACACTAGTAATTGGTGTTCTAAATAAAATAAGTCAGTGAAAAAGTAAAGTCCTGAGAAGTATATAACACCAGGAAGTGTAAAGAAATTATGGAGTGTTGATAGAAGATCCACCACCGCTCTTAAAGGGGGCTTACCGGAAAGATTGGACACAGATGGGTATACACCCACTGTGTCAATCAAGCTTGTAAAAGTGGGGATCCTTGATGATATCTGTTAATATAAACGCAACTCCAGGTGACCCGAGTACTTGCAAGGAATATATATGGCAAGGAGGACAGATCCAATCAGGCATCCAAAGTATATGTGGAAGGAATGTGAGAGCACATAGCGTAATACTGCATAAAAAGCTTAAAGCGTATTTATTGAAGATAAAAAACACTCACATCTATGAAGAGTAAAAATAGTATAGTACATAGTATTAGTACATAGATGGTATGGCAGTGTCAGTGGTGTCAGCAGTCCATCCCGATGCATTTCGTCCTAAAGGACATCATCTGGGGTGCCATACCACTGTATACACTGCATTTTTTATACAGTAAGAGACTCCCATGCTAAAACGTGGCTCCAATCAGCAGCGCCGTTAGGCAAGAACGGCTTCCGGGTATGCGGACTTATTTTATTTAGAACGCCAATTACTAGTGTGTCACAAAACATCTTTTTGTGTCATGGACACAATGTATACGATTTAGAGTGTTCACCATATGATATCATATACCTATGGACTCTATGCACTAATCTATTCATTGTATGATATGAATTAATGTCATCCACTACTTATTCACTTTTTAGCGCTGCACTTTTCTCTATACAATTTTACTTACAGGATTAGATCACTTGTTTGTGTTAGCTGCTTACATTTTTATGACAGCACGATATTTACACATATTTTTCTCAGCCGTGCCAGTTCCCTTAGCGGAACGCATCACAGGTTTCTATTCCACCCTGTTTCTAGTACAGAAAAAGACAGGTGGGTGGAGGCCTGTGACAGACCTAAAAAAGCTCAACCAGTACATCCACCTCAAGAGCTTCAAGATAGAATCTCTGCAGACAATTATTCAGGTAATCCAACCAAGAGATTGGATGACTTCAGTCAATCAACAAGATGCTTACCTGCACGTTCCAATTCTCCCTTTGTTCCAGAAGTATTTGAGGTTTGCGGTGGGTCAGGTCCACCTACAGTTTCAAGCCCTGCCTTTCGGTCTGTGCACCTCTCCCCGGGTATTAACAAAGATACTAATATCTGTTTTAGCCCCCCTGTGAGAGAAGGGACTGAGGGTATACCATTACCTGAACGATATCCTCCTCCTGGCAAGCGATCCAAATCAGCTCATATACCACAGAGATATACTATTGCAGTCCCTGATGGAACTGGGTATCTTATAAACTTAGACAAGAGCCAACTATTGCTGACACATTGGATGATCTATCTGGGCGCAATATTTGACACACAACAGGGGACAGTGTCATTACCTCCTTCCGAAAGCGACGATCATCATTCAAAAGATAATAAGGTCATCCAGAGTTCTCATCTGACGGCTTCACAATGCCCGAGTCTCATTGACATGATGTCCTCGTGCATACCCCTAATTTCTTGGGCCCACTGGCAATTGAGGTATTTCCAGACAGGTTTCTTGGAGCAGTGGAAGACACAGCGACTCAGAGGATCCTACTAACAGGAGTAATGCGTAGATGTCTGCACTGGTGGACAGATCTAGAGAATCTCTCCAAACCTCGTCACCTGGGCTCCCTCTCTTCGACCGTAATTACGTCAGATGCAAGCAGACAAGGCTGGGGAGCCCTTTGCGGGGAAACCAGAATACAGAGAAGATGGTCTTGTCCCGCCGAGGGAGTGGTATCCAATATTCTGGAAATGAGAGCAGCATTCCCAGCACTGACTTCGTTGGCACCTTTGGTCAGAGGGCAGAGAGTACTGCTACGCTAGTCAACAGGCAGTAGTCGCATATCTGCAAAAACAAAGGGGCACTCACAGCAGAATGTTCCTCAGGGAGGTAGAACCGGTTATGCTCTGGGCAGAGAACCTCAAAGCGGTGTATCTCCCAGGCAGATTGAACATGGAGGCAGACACGTTGTCAAGAAACTTCTTGGACAACGAGTGGGCCCTTCATCCCCATATTTTCCACCAGATTGTCAGCCTTTGGGATTCCCCTCAGGTGGATCTGTTCGCCACACCGGAGAATGCCAAACTAACCAGGTTCTTCTCTCGTCTCCCACATCCACAAGCGGAGTCGGTGGATGCTCTGTCATGCGTGGAATTTCACCACGGCACATGCCTTCCCTCCACGCCTACTAATATTGAAGTTCCTCCTGAGGCTCCTCAGAGAGTCAGTGTAAGTCTTGGCAATTCTACCGTACTGGCTAAATAGACCATGGTCCCCTCTAGCAATGCGCCCAGCATGAGTCCTCCAATCAGGATCTCTCTTTTCTCTCAAGGTCTGTCTCAGTGCAGATTAACTCATCCAAACCTTCAAAGGTTGGGGCTTTAAATTGGAAGTTGAGAGGTGAAGGTTCGAGGCCCTAGGTTGCTCCCCAGGGGTCATATCTACCCAAGGGCCAGAAAGCCTACAAACAAACACAGTGTATACAAGGATCTGGGACAAATTTCCATTGTTTGGAATGATTTGAATCCAATTTCCCCCTCTATGTCTAATGTTCTGGGATTTCTTCAGACGGGTCTTGATCTAGGACTTGGTCTGAGCTCCCTCAAAGGTACAGGTAGCAGCAATATCTGCCCGCAACTAATAGGAAATGGGCAGAGGATTCTTTTGATGGTCACTTTCCGCAGAGGGTGTTGATCCTTCCACCTGACAAGCACTCATTTCCCAAGTGGTATCAGTCCGTAGTTCTCAAGATTCTATCCGTCCATCTGTTCGCTCTTGTGGAGCAGGTAGCAATCTGGAATTTAACGTTGAAGACCACTTTCCTTTTGGCCACTACATCCGGCAGAAGAATCTCATAACTTCATTGTTTAGGGATAGGAGATGACCATGTCTCCTTCACAGACAGGGTGTAACTTCGACCTTTTCATGGGTTCACACCTAAGGTCACTACTCCAAGTCAGCTGTTGGAGCCCTGGGCATTACCATTGTTTACAGATGCAGATTTGGAGTCCTGTCACAAGCTGGACATCTCCAGAGTCCTCAGAGCCTACTTAGAAGCCACCAAATCCTTTAGAAACCCTGAAAGGTTATTATACCGTAAGGAAGCCTCCATCAGAACCCTGGCATCTTGGGTTGTAAAATTGATTCAGAAGTCTTACAGAGCGAAGAACATGGAACCTCCTTGCCAGGTGAATGCTCACGCAACCAGGGTGGTCTCTGCCTCTTGGGCAGCGAGGGCTGTTTCTTTGGAGACGGTTTGCAGTGCCGCCACCCCGTCTTCTGGTCATATGTTTTTCAGGCACTACCATATTGATCCAGGGACTCTCACGACTGTAGAGTTTGGAAGAAGGGCAGTTCAGGCTGCTGTCCTTATCTAATTAAAATACTTATTATTAGCATTATCCCACCATGTCAGCTAGTTATTTATCATCTGTATGCTGCCATGGAGGCACCAGGAAAACGGAAAATTGTATCATACTTACTGTAATTTTCCTTTCCTGGTGCCTATCCATGGCAGCATACGCTCCCACCATCAGTATTCTATATTACACAGAATGTTCGGCGAGGGACTACGTCTTTAATTTATGCTATTCACTGGTCCTGAGGGAGGAGTCGAGGCAGAGCTCTATCATCTGTATGCTGCCATGGATAGGCACCAGGAAATGAAAATTATGTATGATACAAACTTTCCGTTTTTTAATTTTTTTAGAAAAAATTATGCATACCCGCTGGAAGTATCTGCGGGATCATATCCGACGGGACCACACAACAGAAGAAAATGCAGCTCAGAGTGGATCTCCTGCGCCACAAAAGGAGCAGTGAGCATATACAGCAGCTGGCTTTTCCTCACAGTTCAATGATGGCAAGAAAGACAGTAAGTATATTCTTTGGAAATTTTGACAGTTGAATATAAGCTTACATTTTTTTTTTTTTTTGTAGTTTCATACCTTTTGGTCTTGATTATTTTTTTTTATTTTTTACTTTTACATTTCCACATCCTCTGCAGCTAGTTATTAATGCAGGATTTATATAGCGCCAGCAGCAGTTTGCACAGCGCTTTACCATCTAAAGGGAGACAGTACCGTTACAATGCATTAAAATACAAGAGGATTAAGAGGACCCTGCTCAAATGAGCTTACAATCTAATAGGGTGGGGCAAGTGGTACAAAAGGTTTAAACTGAGGGATGAGCTGATGGAAGAGATAAAAGTTGTTTTAGTTAGAGTCACGATAGGCTTCCCTGAAAAGACGAGTTTTCAGGGATCGCCTAAAGGCAGCCAGAGAAAAAGATAGCAGACAGATTGACATAGAGAGTTCCAGAGGATAAGAAAGGCTCTAGAAAATCCTAGAAATGAGTGTGGAAGGAGGGCACAAGAGAGCTTGAGAGCAGGAGGTCTTGAGGGAGCGGAGGGGATAGTTTGGGTGATATTTGGGGATAAGATTGGAGATGTAACTCAGGGCAGAGTTGTGGATGGCTTTGTATGTTGTCATTAGGATTTTGAATTTAACTTGCTGGGCAATCGGAAGCCAGTGAATGGACTGGCAGAGAGGAGAGGTAGACACGACAGTTGGTAAGGTAGATGAGTCTGGCAGCAGCATTCATGATAGACTGAAGAAGGGATAGCCTATGGAGAGGTAGGCCTATGAGAAGGGACTTGCAATAGTAAATGTGAAAGATAACACCGGAGTACCTTGGTGGTTTCATTAGTTAAAAAGGGGCACATTTTAGAGATGTTACAAGGTTGATGTCTACAAGCTTTTGGCAGCAATTGGATTTGGGGCCAAAAGGACAGGTCAGAGTCCAGGATTACACCTAGTACTCTGGTGTGAGGGGAGGGGCCGATAGTTGTTTTAAAGATCTTGATAGAAAAGTCATGAAGGAGGGCAGAATATTATCAGCTCGGTTTTAGAGAGATTTTGTTTAAGGAAGTGGTGCAACATCCATGCTGATATGCAAGTTAGTAATGCGAGAGGAGATTGAAGGAGTGAGGTGAAGAGTAGAGAGATAGATTTGGGTGTTATCGGCATAGAGATGGTATTGGAAGCCGTGGGAGGTTATCAAGTGACCAGAAGATGAGGTGTAGATAAAGAAGAGAAAGTACCCCCCTAACCCCCCCTAATAAAGTTTTAACCCCTTGATCACCCCGTCGCCAGTGTCACTAAGCGATCATTTTTCTGATCGCTGTATTAGTGTCACTGGTGACGCTAGTTAGGGACGTAAATATTTAGGTTCGCCGTCAGCGTTTTATAGCGACAGGGACCCCCATTATACTATCTAATAAATGTTTTAACCCCTTGATTGCCCCCTAGTTAACCCTTTCACCACTGATCACCGTATAACCGTTACGGGTGACGCTGGTTAGTTCGTTTATTTTTTATAGTGTCAGGGCACCCGCCGTTTATTACTGAATAAAGGTTTAGCCCCCTGATCGCCCGGCGGTGATATGCGTCACCCCAGGCAGCGTCAGATTAGCGCCAGTACCGCTAACACCCACGCACGCAGCATACGCCTCCCTTAGTGGTATAGTATCTGAACAGATCAATATCTGATCCGATCAGATCTATACTAGCGTCCCCAGCAGTTTAGGGTTCCCAAAAACGCAGTGTTAGCGGGACCAGCCCAGATACCGGCTAGCACCTGCGTTTTGCCCCTCCGCCCAGCCCACCCAAGTGCAGTATCGATCGATCACTGTCACTTACAAAACACTAAACGCATAACTGCAGCGTTCGCAGAGTCAGGCCTGATCCCTGCGATCGCTAACAGTTTTTTTGGTAGCATTTTGGTGAACTGGCAAGCACCAGCCCCAGGCAGTGTCAGGTTAGCGCCAGTACCGCTAACACCCACGCACGCACCGTACACCTCCCTTAGTGGTATAGTATCTGATCGGATCAATATCTGATCCGATCAGATCTATACTAGCGTCCCCAGCAGTTTAGGGTTCCCAAAAACGCAGTGTTAGTGGGATCAGCCCAGATACCTGCTAGCACCTGCATTTTGCCCCTCCGTCCAGCCCAGCCCAGCCCACCCAAGTGCAGTATCGATCGATCACTGTCACTTACAAAACACTAAACACATAACTGCAGCGTTCGCAGAGTCAGTCCTGATCCCTGCGATCGCTAACAGTTTTTTTGGTAGCGTTTTGGTGAACTGGCAAGCACCAGTGGCCTAGTACACCCCAGTCATAGTCAAACCAGCACTGCAGTAACATTTGGTGACGTGGCGAGTCCCATAAGTGCAGTTCAAGCTGGTGAGGTGGCAAGCACAAGTAGTGTCCCGCTGCCACCAAGAAGAAGACAAACAGGCCCGTCGTGCCCATCATGCCCTTCCTGCTGCATTCGCCAATCCTAATTGGGAACCCACCACTTCTGCAGCACCCGTAATTCCCCCATTCACATCCCCAACCAAATGCAGTCGGCTGCATGAGAGGCATTTTCTTTATGTTCTCCCGAGTACCCCTACCCAACGAACCCCCCCAAAAAAGATGTGTCTGCAGCAAGCGCGGATATAGGCGTGACACCCGCTATTATTGTCCCTCCTGTCCTGACAATCCTGGTCTTTGCATTGGTGAATGTTTTGAACGCTACCATACACTAGTTGAGTATTAGCGTAGGGTACAGCATTGCACAGACTAGGCACACTTTCACAGGGTCTCCCAAGATGCCATCGCATTTTGAGAGACCCGAACCTGGAACCGGTTACAGTTATAAAAGTTAGTTACAAAAAAAGTGTATATATATATATATATATATATATATATATATATATATATATATATATATATATATATATATAAAATTTAAAAAAATAGTTGTCGTTTTATTGTTCTCTCTCTCTCTATTGTTCTGCTCTTTTTTACTGTATTCTATTCTGCAATGTATTATTGTTATTATGTTTTATTGTGTTTGCTTTTCAGGTATGCAATTTTTTATACTTTACCGTTTACTGTGTTTTATTGTTAACCATTTTTTTGTCTTCAGGTACGCCATTCACAACTTTGAATGGTTATACCAGAATGATTATATATAAAACACAAAGCGCTGTGATGCTAAATAGCTGATAATTACACATAAAACCAAGTGAGGCTGCTATCAAAAGAGAGTGTTTTCAGAGTCACTTAAAAAGAATAAATAATGATATTTGAAGCGCTTCACAATGTGCATGAAAATGAATATATAAGAATAAATATAAATATAAATAGTCAAATAAATCCAGCGGGGAGTAAAAATTCCTAAAAAATCCAGCAATCAAAATAGTGTAAAATTATAAAAAATTAGTGACACCAAATGTGTAAAAAAAATTCACATAAAAAATCCACATAAAAATAAATATATAGGGATGTATTCAGAAGGTTCAATTATACAGGTGTAGAATCCTGATTGGTATAGAGCTTTTGATCACTAGCAAAGCTGTTTAAAAACACTTGCTTAATCAAGGTGCCCATTGACCTTCATAGTAACAATGTGCTTTTTGCTTCTATTCACAACCAATGTGAGAATCATAAACAGGCAGATAAGAGAAAAAAACAATCATTGTGCAATAGTTAGGATACCAAGGTATCATCTTGGTATCATTCTTTTCAGCCAGCGGTCGGCTTTCATGTAAAAGCAATCCTAGCGGCTAATTGGCCTCTAGACTGCTTTTACAAGCAGTGGGAGGGAATGCCCCCCCCACCGTCTTCCATGTTTTTCTCTGGCTCTCCTGTCTCAACAGGGAACCTGAGAATGCAGCCGGTGATTCAGCCAGCTGACCATAGAGCTGATCAGAGACCAGAGTGGCTCCAAACATCTCTATGGCCTAAGAAACCGGAAGCTACGAGCATTTCATGACTTCGATTTCGCCGGATGTAAACAGCGCCATTGGGAAATTGGGAAAGCATTTTATCACACCGATCTTGGTGTGGTCAGATGCTTTGAGGGCAGAGGGGAGATCTAGGGTCTAATACCCCAATTTTTTCAAAAAAGAGTACCTGTCACTACCTATTGCTATCATAGGGGATATTTACATTCCCTGAGATAACAATAAAAATGATTAAAAAAATTTAAAAAAAAAATGAAAGGAACAGATAATAAGATAATAAAGCAAAAAAAAAAAAAAAAAAAAAAAAAAAAAAAGCACCCCTGTCCCCCCTGCTCTCGCGCAAAGGCGAACGCAAGCGTAGGTCTGGCGTCAAATGTAAGCAATTGCACCATGCATGTGAGGTGTCACCGCGAAGGTCAGATCGAGGGCAGTAATTTTAGCAGTAGACCTCCTCTGTAAATCTAAAGTGGTAACCTGTAAAGGCTTTTAAAAATGTATTTAGTTTGTCGCCACTGCACGTTTGTGCACAATTTTAAAGCATGTCATGTTTGGTATCCATGTACTCGGCCTAAGATCATCTTTTTTATTTCATCAAACATTTGGGCAATATAGTGTGTTTTAGTGCATTAAAATTTAAAAAAGTGTGTTTTTTTCCTCAAAAAATGCGTTTGAAAAATCGCTGCGCTAATACTGTGTGAAAAAAAAAAAGAAACACCCACCATTTTAATCTGTAGGGCATTTGCTTTAAAAAAAATATATAATGTTTGGGGGTTCAAAGTAATTTTCTTGCAAAAAAATTGACAGTTACTTACCGATAACTGTTTTTCTAGGATATCTTCCAGGACGGCACACCTGAGAGATGAGAGGCTCCTCCCTACAGGAAACACAATCAATCGACAGCTGTTTTAAGTCCCCACCCTTCCCCTTGATCCTCAGTTTGTAGAGAAGTAACTCCTGAACCTGGTTCACAAGGGAAATCATTCCTCATAGGTACTCACCTTCTAGTGTTCTACCATTTTCCCTCCTCCAACGGACGGGAAGTAGGCCTGCCGTCCTGGAAGATATCCTAGAAAAACAGTTACCGGTAAGTAACTGTCAATTTTCTCTTAGTCATCTTCCAGGACGGCACACCTGAGAGGATAATCAAGTACCTCAGGCCTACCTTAGGGTGGGACCACTGCAAGACCCTCTTGGCGAACCTTGGTTCTGCAGTGAGCTTTACCTTCACTCCATATGCTTGATGAAGGTATTATAGCTGGATCATGCAGCTGGTCTGCATGTCTACTCCACCGATGTCCCTGCCTTCTCTGCTTCGGATGCAGGACCTAGGTGGAGTGGGCTCTTAAAGATGGAATCAGAAAACATGTTAAACTTGTAGGTTATCAATGTTGCCTGTCTCACACATCTAACAACCCTGGCCTATTGTGCCTGTAGGTGCTACTTAGAACCCTTAAAGGTTAATCAGAGACCTGTGTTGTAAGACAAGGACACTAATTGATCACTAAGAGGGCCTGTCTAACACTACCCTGTTCAGGGAATTAAAACTGCAAAAAAAGGTGGGCCCCTAACAGACAACCTTTTTTGTTCATTTTTATCTTTACATCAGCCAAGACTAAAGGGAAGCCTACTTAAGGGTAATAGATTAACCGAGGCTTGATCCCTGGGTTTAAGGCATGCCCACTCTGTGGCTTTACTTACGCCTGAGTGCCTACTTCAGGAGAATAAAGTTCATAGCAGGAGTATAACACTTATACTGCTACATCTAGTTCTGCTAGAAGGGTGAGATGAAGGCCATGCACCGAGCCGTAACCTATTCGGTCGGGTGGACATCTTTATACTTCATCTTCAGGTCATAATACTCCTCTGAACAGAACTTCCCAAGTTCTTACTAAGCAGGGTGATTCTTTATCGCCTTCCTCCAGTGTCCTATAACCCTACTGGGCTTCAACCCTAGGAAATGGTTCCAGCATTCCTGAATGTAAGGGGCTGAGCCTTTCTGACATGTGACGTCTGCCGCCAGAACTCCAGGCCCCTCCACGGAAAAGAGGGCTGAAATACAAAAGGTGATACATGCATTATTAATATCACAAATTAAAAAAGATCATAGATTGTGGACCCAGCACAATAGATTTAGACAGAAAGGACACAAGCATAGACAATAATGTGTATCTGAGTGTGGCTAGCTAAACCAACATATCAAATATGGGAGAGACCCAAATCTGAACTTCAATGTAGACAAACAGTCCTCACAGTCTGGTTTTCTGATGTGCAGCGACTTGTCAGGCGACCTAGTCACCTGACAAGTAGCGTCCTGTTCTGTGCAATGGAGCCGTTCTAAATCGGCGCGATGCAAGTCGCTCCGGCTTAGAAAAAAGGTTCCTGTACGACTTTGGGGGCAACTTGCATTGACTTCCATACAGAAGTAGTTTCGCAAGTCGCCGCTGAGTCGTGTCCTGGGTCGCCTGAGGCAGTCGCGCTGTAAGTCGTGCTGCCTTAGTGTGAACCGACCCTAAATGCTGCGTGTTTCTGAAGTGCAGCTAGCTAGGTCATAACTGATAGATATATATATATACACATAAAGGACGGGAGTCCTGTTTACGGTGGAGTTTTACTGATGTACAGCGAAACAGGGCAATAAATATAAGACAGAAAGACCCAAACTTCTATGTTGCGTATTTCTGATGAACCACCAAATACAGTTATAAGATCAATATGGTACTGGCTAGCTAAACCAACATAACAAGACAATATCTTTTCTGTTATGCAGTTCTGTAGTGCACTCACATAGAACCAACATGGAAAGAACCCAAGCAACCTGCAGCATTGTGTTTTTCCGAAGTGCAGTAAGGTAAGGGAATCTGAAACAGAAAGCACCAACAAGCTTCGATGTTGAGTATTTCTGCTGTGCAGCCACATAAAAACAGACAGCCTTCCTAGCTGCGATCTTTCTGGTGTATTGCAAAGTAAGGCAATAAACTCCATGATGTCTATTCTTGTGTGTAGCAAAACCTCAACCAGAAGGGAAACTTAGGGCTCCCACACCTGTGCGACCCAACCTGCAACCGCAAAAACGCAAGAGAAAAGTCATACACTATGGCTTCCAATGGGAACCATTTGTGTCTGTGCAACTCCAGGTCGCGGCGCCACCAAGCAGACCCTGCTTTCTGGATCCACAGACCTCAAGATTACACAGGTCGCAGGTAACTTGCAATTTTCAGGTTGAACAAGCGAGGGGTCCCCAATGCTGTATCTCCCTGGAGGCGTGCAGCCAACAACCCCCTGCTGTGTATCCTTAAGAAGCAGCAAGGTAGAACAATGAGAAACAGAAAAGACACCCCTCACTGCTGTGCCTTTCTGATATGCAGCCGATAAGGCAGTAAATATAGAACATACAGGACACAAACAATCTTCAATCTTTGTGTATGTCTGATGTGTAGTAATATACCAATACTGAGCAGATACGCCACCATCCTCAATGTGTCTCCCTGCTGAGGCAGTAAAAACAAATCAGAAAAGGACAAGCAACCCCACTGCTGTGTCCCTTCTGATATGCAGCCAATAAGGCAGTATATGTAAGACATAAAGGGACAGACAACCTTCAATCTTGTATATATCTGATGTGCAACAATATAACAATCTGAATAGAGATAGCACATCCATATTGAAGGGATTTGGCATGCGACTCAACATGTAAAATCGCATGCCTAAAATCGGCAACCTTTGCCGTTAATAGCACTGTCAGCCTGACGCCACTTTGCGGGGCTGCACCTATTACCAAAAGGCAGTACCAGTACTACCCCTGGCACAGGTTCAATTTGTATTTCCCCACAATTCAGGACCATCAAACTTCACTACTGCCTTTCTAATAAGCAACCAATAAGGCAGTAATACAGGACACAAAAAAAACCCCAGACAGAACTCAATTTTGAGTATGTCTGATGTGCAGCAATATAACAAATATGAGCAGAGAGGTCATAAAACTCAATGATGTGCATTTCCGCCATGCGTCACAAGACCAGAAAGTACAGACCACCTACCCTGTTGTATTTTTCTGATCTGTAGCCAAATAAGGCAGTACCTTTAGGATATAACAGACAACAACAAAGCTTCAGTGCAGTGCATTTCTGATGTACAGCACTATACCCCTTATGAGCAGAGATGTCACAAATCTCAATGTGTATTTCTGCTGTGCCACAAAATATCCCAGCAAGGACAAACCTTCACTACTGAGGTCTACTGGTGAATCCCTTTATGCAATAACCAAACAGAGCAATTTGATCCCTAGGCATAGCCTGGGCTGTAGATACTAACACTTCACCCCCAGTGAAGGAACAAATTCTAAAAATGGTTAGACACCTTACTATAGTAGCTGTTGTCCTACCTTACCTCCGTAGACTGAGCAAATGCTGGTCAGCTCACACACAGGTGGGGCTGATCAGAAACTAAAGTCTCAATGAGCCCCGCCCTAGAGACCAATTTAGGACAGCCTCTAGAAAAGGTGATCACCAATTTAGCCTGGAGGAAAATAGCCACCTGCAGGCCTTAAACAAGCAATCATGTATCTATCTAGCTCTTGCATATGTTTGCACAGAAAATCCTTAATTAAAGGATATAGGAAGCGATTTATGGTAAATCGCCTTTAGCTCTGTCACTGA
Organism: Aquarana catesbeiana; assembly: GCF_042186555.1. Lineage (NCBI taxonomy): Eukaryota > Metazoa > Chordata > Amphibia > Anura > Ranidae > Aquarana > Aquarana catesbeiana. Next base: position 326,895,792 of record NC_133327.1, on the reverse strand, counting down.
GTTGACTGTAGCCCAAACCAACAAAAAGGTTTTTCTTACCTCCTGCACTTCAATATAACCACAATGTAAAGGTGGAGTGGGAGGTTGGGGCTTATGACTTCAGATTCCTAGCAGCTGGGCTAATAGGGCCATATAACCTAGTGCACCTGCTGACCAGGAGAGCTTACTCCTGAATCCTTCAACCATTGCACAATCCATAAATTGTTCAGTGGTATACCTGGCCTGTAAGGAACTCTTTGTATCTACCAGGTCCTCCCCCCCTTCGCTCTATTCATCCCTACTAATGTCCCACAACCGGACATGTAGGGAGAGTCTGGAAACCTACTGTTGTGATAACCACAGTGTCTCTGCTGTAGGAGGGAGCTGTGGCTGGTGGTATTAGCAGTAGCTTCTGGGCTATTTTGTTATGCAGACCCCAGGTCCTGCACTGCACCACATAGTAAATACAGGGGGAAGGGGAAGAAATGCCTTACCTACCTCTTTCCCATCTGAGGTGGTTTAGGCACACTCGCTCCTCTGCACCACTTGTCCACCATACAGCATCTCTGATGTAAGAGGGAGCTGTAGCTGGTGTTTTTAGCAGAAGCTTCTGGGCTATTTGAATCTAGACCCCAGGGGAGATTATCTCAAATGCCCAGAAACCATCAGGCTGGGATTGGGGATTTTGCAGCTAAATTCCCAAGGTAAAGGAAAGTACTCACCGTTGTAGTCTTCCCCTTTTTCCACAGCCACCGGGCTTGCTTTTCCATCCTTATGGTCCACACGCAAGGAGGATAGCCGCCAAAGTGCCCCCCCAACTACTGTCCCCATAGGGAGCTGCAAGGTTAGGCTGTGTCCTGCCAGTCAGTATATACACCTGGGGGGGGGGGCAATGCCGTACGTTCCTCATTCCATTCTGAGGTGGTTTAGGCAGACATCCACCGTAGTGAACTGGTGCCTCCTCGAAAGGAGGATGTGGGCGCCTGCTCCTGCTGACTCTCAGCCTTCCCTCCTGGGTAAGAACGCGGGTCGTTCAAGCGGCACCCTCCCCAGCAGCCCACGCGGGCTACCAGGGGCCCAGGAGTCGGGGGCCCTGGAAAGAACTGACAGCCAGCACCCCTGTCTGAACGGACGCCCGGACAGGTAAGGGGGGGAGACAGGAAAAAGGCCCCTGAAGTTCTGGGGACACCACTGTACCCAGGGGCCTTCAGCTCTCAGGGGGGCTCTTCCAGTTTCTGCTGCCCCCCCTGAGGAAAGGATAGGGGAACCCCCCAGGAAGGATAAATATATCCGGCCAGACCCAGAGGCCCATCAGGTACTAACCAGGCCCGACCCTGCTTTGCCTCCGAGATCATACGAGATCGGGCAGGCGGCGCCCTCTTTCACTTTCAGGGTGATGTGGCCGTAGGCCTTCCCCAGGCATTTGGTCCGGCTCCCAGGGGGGGACCACCAGCCCTAGGCTTCGGGTCATTTGAAAAAAACAAACGGTTTCGCTGTGTAGGGAGAAACACAATCAAAAACTGAGGATCAAGGGGAAGGGTGGGGACTTAAAACAGCTGTCGATTGATTGTGTTTCCTGTAGGGAGGAGCCTCTCATCTCTCAGGTGTGCCGTCCTGGAAGATGACTAGAGAAAAAATAATTTTTTCATGTAAACAAAAAGTGTCAGAAAGGGCTTTGTCTTCAAGTGGTTAGAAGAGTGGGTGATGTGTGACATAAGCTTCTAAATGTTGTACATAAAATGCCAGGACAGTTCAAAACCCCCCCCCAAATGACCCCATTTTGGAAAGTAGACACCCCAAGCTATTTGCTGAGAGGCATGTCGAGTCCATGGAATATTTTATATTGTGACACAAGTTGCGGGAAAGAGACAAATTTTTTTTTTTGCACAAAGTTGTCACTAAATGATATATTGCTCAAACATGCCATGGGAGTATGTGAAATTGCACCCCAAAATACATTCTGTTGCTTCTCCTGAGTACGGGGATACCACATGTGTGAGACTTTTTGGGAGCCTAGCCACGTACGGGACCCCGAAAACCAAGCACCGCCTTCAGGCTTTCTAAGGGCGTAAATTTTTGATTTCACTCTTCACTGCCTATCACAGTTTCAGAGGCCATGGAATGCCCAGGTGGCACAAACCCCCCCAAATGACCCCATTTTGGAAAGTAGACACCCCAAGCTATTTGCTGAGAGGTATAGTGAGTATTTTGCAGACCTCACTTTTTGTCACAAAGTTTTGAAAATTGAAAAAAGAAAAAAAAATGTTTTTTCTTGTCTTTCTTCATTTTCAAAAACAAATGAGAGCTGCAAAATACTCACCATGCCTCTCAGCAAATAGCTTGGGGTGTCTACTTTCCAAAGTGGGGTCATTTGGGGGGGGGGGGGGTTGTGCCACCTGGGCATTCCATGGCCTCCGAAACTGTGATAGGCAGTGAAGAGTGAAATCAAAAATTTTCACCCTTAGAAATCCTGAAGGCGGTGCTTGGTTTTCGGGGCCCCGTACGCAGCTAGGCTCCCAAAAAGTCCCACACATGTGGTATCCCCATACTCAGGAGAAGCAGCTAAATGTATTTTGGGGTGCAATTCCACATATGCCCATGGCCTGTGTGAGCAATATATAATTTAGTGACAACTTTGTGCAAAAAAAAAAAAAAAATGTGTCACTTTCCCGCAACTTGTGTCAAAATATAAAATATTCCATGGACTCAACATACCTCTCAGCAAATAGCTTGGGGTGTCTACTTTCCAAAATGGGGTGGGTTTGTGCCATCTGGGCATTTTATGGCCTTCAAAACTGTGATAGGTAGTGAGGAGTGAAATCAAAAATTTACGCCCTTAGAAATCCTGAAGGCGGTGATTGGTTTTCGGGGCCCCGTACGCGACTAGGCTCCCAAAAAGTCCCACACATGTGGTATCCCCGTACTCCGGAGAAGCAGCTGAATGTATTTTGGGGTGCAATTCCACATTGGCCCATGGCCTGTGTGAGCAATATATCATTTAGTGACAACTTTTTGTAAATATTTTTTTTTTTTGTCATTATTCAATCACTTGGGACAAAAAATAAATATTCAATGGGTTCAACATGCCTCTCAGCAATTTCCTTGGGGTGTCTACTTTCCAAAATGGGGTCATTTGGGGGGGTTTTGTACTGCCCTGCCATTTTAGCACCTCAAGAAATGACATAGGCAGTCATAAACTAAAAGCTGTGTAAATTCCAGAAAATGTACCCTAGTTTGTAGACGCTATAACTTTTGCGCAAACCAATAAATATACGCTTATTGACATTTTTTTTTACCAAAGACATGTGGCCGAATACATTTTGGCCTAAATGTATGACAAATTGAGTTTATTGGATTTTTTTTATAGCAAACAGTAGAAAATATTTTTTTTTCAAAATTTTCGGTCTTTTTCCGTTTATAGCGCAAAAAATAAAAAACGGCAGAGGTGATCAAATACCATCAAAAGAAAGCTCTATTTGTGGGAAGAAAAGGACGCAAATTTAGTTTGGGTACAGCATTGCATGACCGCGCAATTAGCAGTTAAAGCGACGCAGTGCCAAATTGGAAAAAGTCCTCTGGTCCTTAGGCAGCATAATGGTCCGGGGCTGAAGTGGTTAAAGGGGAGGGGAGGGTGCAAATAGATATGGAGAGATTAAAGATGTGAGTGAGAGAGCAAAGGAAAGAAGAACGTAACCGTAGTAGTTGCGAGGGAACAGGGTCCGGGGGACAATTAGTTAGGTGGGCATCTGACAAAAGTTTGGTAACCTCTTCCATAGTAGCCAATTCAAAAGAGGAAAGTGCTGAATGTGCTATTAGACAGGGCATGTTAAGTGGGGAATATATCTGTAAAGTGGAGGTGTCCTTACAAATGCATCAATCTTGTTTTTGAAGGGATTGGCAATCTCTTGGGCAGTGAGTGAGTTAATGGGTAAAGGGGGTGGGGGACAAAATAGAGCGTTAAAAGTAGATAAGAGCCTACAAGGACTAGATGACAAGGTATTAATAGGAGTGACAAAGTAGGTCTTGGCATCATGAAGAGAGCAGATTTGTATAAGGCGAAGTTTTTACACCAGAGTCTCTCAAAAGCATATGTAAGGTGTTTTCAGTTTGCCAAGGTTGTAATGGTTGGGGCCTGATTCTGCGAGTAGTTAGAGAAGCAAGTACATCCAATGAGAATGAGAGTAAACTGTTGTAAACAGAGATGGCTAGGTTAGGACAGTACAGGGGAGAAATTTTGCCATAGAAGTGGCCAGCAGCAGCATCGAGATGAGAAGGGTTAAAGTGGCAAAGGTTTCTAGAAGTAATCATTTGCTGGAGAGATAGGTTGTTGAAGACAAGGATACTGTGAAACTTATGAGGCAGTGATCAGAGAGGGGAAAGGGGGAGTTGGCAAGGTTGCTAGGAGTGCAGAGATGGGAGAATACAATGCCAAGGGTATTACTATTGGAGTGAGTGGAAGAGTGTGTCCATTGTGTTAGGTCAAAAGATGAAGTTAAGTTGAGTTGTAGCCAGGCTGTTAACATGTTAAAGTCACCAAAAATGACAGCGGATGTTTTTGAGGAGAGAAAGCAGGGTACTCAGGCAGAGAAGTCATCCAAAAAACGTGATGCTGATCAAAGAGGCCAATAAATCACTGCAATCCTCAGAGCTAGTAGATATGGACTTAGAAATCTGGGCAGCCGCACACCGGAATAAATTATATTCACCTTTATTCATAGAACAGGATCATGGAGTGTACAGGGCACCACAGTGGGGTGATCCTGTTCTATGAATAAAGTCAAATATAATTTATTCCGGTGTGCGGCTGTCCAGATTTCTTCGTCCATATCTACTTATACCAGCAATAGCCAGCACCTGGGGCTCTCCTCTTTCTGGGGGGTTAAGAACGTATGCACCTTGGCTTGGATCTACCTGAGCGGTGGAATTCATACTAATCCTCAGAGCTAGTTCAGTTCGTCCACCCACACATGGCAAACATTCTGATGTGCAGGTATCTATATGTCTGTCTATCTACTGTACCTACAGTATCCCATGACGTGGGCAGTGGCAAAGTGGGGGGGGGGGGTAGACTTACCCAGGAAATGGAGGACTGTTTTTTGCATTGCTAGAGAAGGTGTGGTAGGAGAGGCAGTCCATGGATACTCCATAAACATATTGGCAAAGCATCCTGAGGTTAACCCCTGAGACATAAAGGGATGAGTCCAGTATGATGGGTTCTCTTCTCATACAATTTTCCTTGTCTCCTCTCCCTCTGCAGCAGAATTGCTTAATTAATTTTGTTCAGGCCAGAATCCATGAATGCGGGCAGGAAACACAGATAGCCGATAGCAGATAGCTCTTATAATACTCTCTGCTCTCTGTCTACACTGGCTAAAATAGTGGCTAGACTGTATGTATTATCTTTTTTTCCAATGCACGATGGGCATTTGGGAGTTAAAAATGAGCAGAGGGGAGTGTTTTGTAAATAAAATAGAAACAAAAACGGCAAAAAGCACATTTTTTTTCTGCCACTTTTTCCTGCCAAGACTAGGAATAGGAAAATAGGAGCTTTTTAAAACATCCAATATGCATGAGGGCTAAAGTTCTGCTGTAGCTCACTGTGAGCAGGCAGGCTTTTTATTGAAAAATAGGCATGTAATACTCCTTCTGCAATAAACTACACCTACCTGCCTGATCACAGTGATCCCCAGAATGTAAGTTGAGTTGTGAAAGTGCATCTCAGTCAAATTGGCCCTGTCCGATCCAGTGTGGCAGAATGATTAGCTCCTGCGCATGTAAGAGTGATGTCATCCCGTGCCAGCCAATGAAGAGGCCAGAAAAATGGCACACAGGAGAAGATGCTGGTGCCGGAGGGAAAGGAGAGTATCTTTGCCTTTAGTTAATAAAGTTGGATTTGGATTTAGGGTACTATTTATTGGCTAATTAAATAGACTGTACAGAAAGCTTTTTAAGCATGCTGGCCTCCAAAGAAAAGGCCAACATGCCTTGAAAGCTTGCTCTACAGTCTATTTAGCTAATAAATGGTATCACCCTAAATCCAAACTTCTACTTTTGTTGAAGGCTAACACTGTTTAACTTTGCTGCTGCTTTTCAATCGTTCAGTAAATCGTCTTCTGTTTCCTTCTCTAATTTTGTTTCACTTTACTGCTGGGACCTAAACTTCATTATTAGTCCAGTGTCTATTGACACTGCCTTAGTAGTCCAAAAAGACACTCTTGGTAGGCAGTTTGGAGAAGCCTAACCATAAAATCAGGGAAAACCAAGCCCCATGAACAAGGTAAAAACTTAAAGAGGAGCTCCAGGCTCCTTCAGAAAGAAATAAAAGTCAGCAGCTACAAACTCTGTAGCTGCTGACTTTTAATATTAGGACACTTGCCTGTCCAGGAATCCAGCAGTGTCCTCACCTGAGCTAATTTTTCAATCGGCTATATGGTGCTGCCGCCGCCATCTCCACTATAGGTAACTGGCAGTGAAGAGGGTACCTATCAAAACCAGGTACCCACTCCCTCCTCCCCTCAAAAGGTGCCAAATATGGCAGCGGAAGGGGGGGGGAGGCAAGCAGAGCTTCCCCTTTTGGGTGGAGATCCACTTTAACCAGATTGTTGCACAGAGCAAACTTTTCTAGCTTATAAGGCAATAGCAGACATCTTGTGGTGTACTCTTAGTAAGAATGTTTTTTAAAACTTTAAAATGGATTGCAGGTTCACTTTTTTTTTCATCTGGTGTCTTGTTCACCCTAATGCCCCGTAGACACGGTCGGACATTGATCGGACATTTCGACAACAAAATCTTAGGAATTTTTCCGACGGATGTTGGCTCAAACTTGTCTTGCATACACACGGTCACACAAAGTTGTCGGAAAATCCGATCGTTCTAAACGTGGTGACGTAAAACGCGTACGTCGGGTCTATAAACGGGGCAGTAGGCAATAGCTTTCGTCTCTTAATTCATTCTGAGCATGCGTGGCACTTTGTGCGTCGGATTTGTGTACACACGATCGGAATTTCCGACAACGGATTTTGTCGGAAAATTGTATAGCCTGCTCTCAAACTATGTGTGTCGGAAATTCCGATGGAAAAAGTGTGATGGAGCCCACACACGGTCGGATTTTCCGACAACAAGGTTCTATCACACATTTTCCGTCAGAAAATCAGATCGTGTGTACAGGGCATAACACTTGTATATCAGTTTCTATGAGTAGCACAGCTATATGATGTAGTCTTGGCGTATTGTCCACACAATGAAGTAAAAGGTATCTTTGGTGTAAAAAAAAAAAAGTGCCTTTGTCAAATGCATTCTGAAAACAATTTGACACATTTTTAAACTTACTCTTGATGCGGAGCTCCTGTCTTTGTCAGTAGAGTCAGAACAAAAAACATAAAAATGACAAAGACTGCAAGGCCAACCCAGAATCCAATCACAATTGAATCTGAAAAAACAGAAGTTAAATGTATAAGTCACAGAAAAATGTATACAAACATGTTAAAAATGCATTTATAAAACATATTATAGATAATGAATGCATTAAGAATTTTTTCAAAAAGGCCTTGTGTATTGTCAAAAAGGGAAGTGATACAACAGAGAGGAAATGTCCCCAAGGGGTTTTGTATTGCAGACAAATATTCAAATTGAAATAGAAAAATATAAAGATTTTATTGAAAAATATTAGCATACAGTTGCATGAAAAAAATGTTAAAACATGAGCTCTGCAAGTGATGCTATTGCACATACAAAAGGTAATACAACCGTACAGTTACATGAGCAACATATCATGGTATAGGTATATATAATCATGCTGGTACACCCCGATGCGTTTTGACCATTAAATCGTAGAGGTATTCTTTTGGGGGAAAAGGGGTACAAGAACGCTACAAAGAGAAAGTATTGTAAAAATACTTGCATTTAAACAACAATGTGAGTCAATAGTTACACATGAAAAAAGGAAACAATATACAGTTTAAAGCTCATCTCTTAGATTGTAAGCTCTAAGGAGCAGGGCCCTCTGATTCCTACTGTATCAAATTGTATTGTACTTGTACTGTCTACCCTCAAGTTGTAAAGCGCTACGTAAACTGTTGGCGCTATATAAATACTGTATAATAATATTTACCTCTGACGGCTGTATAGCCTCCAAGGTGCTGTACCCAAAGATTGACATAAGATCCAGGCTGCGCGGCTAGAGCCCCTGGACCACCACACAGGAGCAAGCTGTCCAACAAACCAGTGAAGGGGCCTACAAGAGGCCGTGCTTAGACCCCCACCATGGGGGCGTAAGAGGATAGGCAAGGAGGGGCCGGAGCCAGGAACAGGACCCAAAACTAAATTTCCAAAGCCACTGTGGAATTGTATAATTATAATCATGGGTTAGAAGAGGTATCACTGGATCCTAAGCCATAAATAGAAGTGGTGGTGAAATGTGGGCGAACTGGGAGAAGGGGGCAGAGTGATGAAGTGGAAGGGGGGAAAAAGGTGATGGGAGGGACTGCAAAAGTGAAGTGAAGAGGAAAGGAGGGGGGGGGGGGAGGATAGTGTAGAGTGTGGATGAAAAAAGACAGTGATGAAGTGAAGGGGGGGGAATGACAGGAGGGAGTGATCAAAGGGAAAGAGAAAGAGGGACTGGGAGGGGGGAAAAAAAGAGAATGGTGTGAAACGTGAGTGAAAGAAGGCAAAGTGAGAATGTGAAGGAGGGGAAAAAGGTGATAGGAGGGGCGAAGAAAGGGAAAGGGATGGGGGGGGGGGAGGGAGGAGGAGGACCGGGAAAGAAAGGATGGTGTGGATTGTGTGATGGCAAAGAAAAAAAAATTGACAGGAAGCGGATGAGAGGAGGGAAAAGGGGGAAGGGGAAGGATAGTGGGGGGGGGGGGGGAGGAAAACAGGGGGAGGAGGATAATAAGAAGTGTAGGATTGATTGTTTAATAAGACAAGTCCGGGATTAACCAGTTCTGAGAGATGAAACAACCCATGGGAAGGGTGAGAAAAGTGAAAGAGCAAGAGCAAAAAACACACATGAATAAACGAAACAATGCAAACAAAGTGAGATGCAAAGAAAAGTGAATGGTGCTTAAAGTGTGGAAACATTTGAAAGGGCACTCTGAAAAAAAAAGAGCAGGGATGGATATGAACAAGGGAGGATTACCTAGTAGTGGTGAGATAACAGGGCATCAAAGCCACATGTATTGCATGTTGTAGAAAAAGACCAGCAATTTTAGGGACCTAAAGAACAGCTAATATATAGTATAAGGTTATTGGGAATGAATCTATTGGACATACTCAAAACTACTTGGCATACCCGTGAATCTACACAGGATTACTTACTTTAAACCCAAATGGGGAATAGGAGTCTGTTCGTGGTCAGCTCTGCCTGGAATCTGAGAGGGATAGTAGGTACCTATGAATTTATATATATTTCTCTCCAAACTGGCAGGTGAATGGGATAGGTCCCCGACCTGGAGCACTGCCCCCCCCCCCCCCTTCGTCAAGGCAAAGGAGGACAGAGTTGTCAACATAGGGAAGTGCTCCCTCCAGTGCACAGCTAGAAGAAGGCCACCCCTGGGACACATGCACAGAGGGAAAAACACAGCAAGTGATGCCGCTAGCCCCCTGCCTGCTGTGAGGCCCCCACTGGCTGGAAAGAAGGAAGGCAGCCCCAAATTGTGCAGTCACCAGAAGCACCGAACGCGCAGCGGTAAACATGAGTTTAAAAAGTCCAAATTGCACTTACACAATGAAACTTTAACAATAAACAGAATACATAAGCATGTTCTAAAATCAACATTCTATCAGAAACCAAAGAAAACTACTAAATGACACTGAAAAAATTGCAAAAGGGGCACTAGGCCTAATGTACTAGGAGGGTGTATAGAAAAAAATATTATTGTGTTTTGCCTGATTCAAAACCTTTGAAAAAAGGGGGGCCTCGTGTATTGTAGGTTGTCCTCTGGATCAACTGTGGGTATAAGATTGTGCATATGGAATTGTATGTTTTTGCTTTTAGAATTGTGCCTTTTTTCAACCTGACTAAGGCTCGATTCACACCTATGCAGGTTGCAATTTGCATTTTTCAATACACGTTGCTATTTTTAGTGGTGCTATTCGGCCGCTAGCGGGGAGCTTTTAACCCCCGCTAGAGGCTGAAAAAGGGTTAAAACCGCCCACAAAGCGGCACTGCCCATTGATTTCAATGGACAGCTCCTACAGCACTGCAAACATGCTGCTTGCAGGACTTTTTTTACCATCATGAAAGCGCATCGCTCCAGTGTGAAAGCACTCGGGCTTTCACACTGGAGTGAGAAGAGAGGCTCTTCACAGGTGCTATGCAGGCGCTATTTTTAGCTCTATAGTGCCTGTAAAGCGCCTCAGTGTAAAAGCAGTCTTAGTCATAGGAAAGCAGTGGTTTCAGCTGCACTGCTTGTTTAGAGATGTGATTAACAAGTCTATGTAACTGTTCATTCTTTCTGTTATTTAAAGTGTCAATAAACTCACATCATAAAAAAAAAAAAAAAAAACTATCAACAAATGCTGTATTACATGCTGTTCATACTCACTCGGATTCGTTTGCTGTATTCTGCAAAAAAAACCTGGTTGATCCCGCAGTTCTATATCTCCTCCTTGTGTCCAAGTTTCCAATGCAGTTGGGGATTTTGCAGAGCAGTGTTGGCAGCTTTGCACATGCTCAGTTTTCAGGGAGGTTCTATGCTGAGCATTTCCTCCCTTTTACATTTGAGCAGCCGATGTGACTACAGAGTCACACGTGTGGGCGTATACACAGCGGTAAATGACAGCCCACTCCCTCCCTCCTCCTCCATGTCCACTAACCAGCTAAACACAATGGGGGCAGGATATTACATGTGGATTTATGGAGGCTTCACCTGCCTCTTATTCTAAGACACAGGCTGGTGGGGTATGACACAGCCTGTAACTAGCAGAAACCTGCCTACATCATGTTAGTGCCAAAAAATAATGAGATATATTCTATTTCAAATATATATTTGTATGACCATTTAAAACAGTTTATTGATACTATTAATTTATTTTTACTCTGTATTTCAATGGCTGTTTTTATTTAATTTTGAATTTATGACCAGCAGCAGAGGATTAGAAGCTCCTCCTGCTTATGTTTCCCTGAAGACAGGATGGGAAAGATCTGGGTCGTGTGACAGCTGTATATCGATTAGGAAAAAGTTACTCAAATGTTCTTATTAAAATAATGACAGTGCCATCATTCACATACAGAAATAGAATGGAAAATGTAAACTAAACAGCGTATGTTTAGTATCACTTGATTTTATTTTCTTAATCTGGATAGTGTGGAGAGGAGTAAGTTCCTTTGTCAGGAAGTATTCCTCTAGACCAGTGGTTCTCAACTCCGGTCCTCAGGACCCACTAACAGGCCAGAATTTAAGTATTACCTTGGGGAGATGCAGACTAGAATATTGCAATCACTGAGCAGCAAATGATATCACCCGTGATGTATTTCAGTTATCTTGCAAACCTGGCCTGTTAGTGGGTCCTGAGGACAGGAGTTGAGAACCACTGCTCTAGACAATCTATTAGGAGCTGTGTTGTCTCCACAGAAATAGATAAGGACTGCAACTCAGAGAGAGCAAACAGGAAGTTTGCACCTAAAAAGCTTGTCACAAGGGACAGTGTGTGAAGTGAAATTTCCCTATTGGGAAAATGATGAAAGTGCTGGCATTCCACAAGAAGTATGAAAAGTCTTTTAATCCCCTAAGCTTAAACTAGACTTGGTGACAGTGAACAGTAGTTTTGGGAACACATTCATAAAGGAGTCCTTCATGTCCCTAAAAATTGTCTGTGGACTGGGACCATGGGTTGATTTAGTAAAAAGCTTTTTGTGAATTGTTGAGCTTTTCTCCATTTTCTGCTTGTACAGAGCCACATTGGCCACCGCACCCAAATCTCCAGCAGGCCACTTAAAAAAATTAAGAGTCAGCAGCTACAAATACTGCAGCTGCTGACTTTTAATAATCGGACACTTACCTGTCCCACGGTCCAGCGATGTGGGGGATATAAGCCCCGCTCCCCTCCCCCTCAGTTTGGCGGGGCCGCCATTGGAACTGTGGGCGCCGGGCTGTGGCTTCACAGCCGGGCACCCACTGCGCATGTGCGAGCGGCGTTGCGTGCCGCGATTGGCCGCTCAGTCATCTGGGACCTGTAATGTGTCCCAGATGATTGACAAGAGGGAGGGAGCAGAGCAGAGCCCTTCCAGCGCCGAGAGGAAGTGATGTCACCAGCCCAGGCACTGAAAGAGGCAGACTACAAGGGACCCCCTAGCAACAGGTATTTAGAGGGGAGTTAAAAAAAAAAAATTCCAAATGTTTTTTTTATTTTAGGCACATTCATGCACATGAGAGGCTCTTTACAGGCTCTATGCAGGCGCTATTTTTAGCGCTGCAGCGCCTGTAAAGAGCCTCAGTGTGAAAGTAGCCTATCAGTGGGTGTCCTACATGTGTGAAAGTTGCTGCGTTTTGGAAAACTATTTGTTTGGTTTTTAACATTTTAGATTTGGATGCCTCAAGATTGTGCAGGATTTTAAAAGGGTGCCTTGACTGAAAAAAAGGTTGAGAAACAAACACACACTGTTCTAGAAAGCTGTCTTGTTTGTGAATATAGACGACCTTACTTTGAAAGCACGAAAGTGGAAACAAAGGCTAATATTTAAAAGGTTTAAAATGCTGCTTGTAACTATATTAGTCTAAAAGCATTCAGGATACAAAATTCCCTTTTTATTTTCCATGCCCTATTTATATTTTTCTCCAAATGTCAGCTTTTATAATGCATATGGCCTAAGGCTGGGTTCACACTATCTTCGCATGCGTCTCACAGCAGGGGTACGGTGCATCCCCGTTCACTGTTTCAGGTCCGATTTCAACACAAATTTTTGGCTGAATTCGGACTAAAAGACGCACAGGACTCCTGTGTAAATTCGCACCGGAGACGCAGCAGAGATATGTGAACTGGCTCCATAGAGAGCCAGACAAAATCTCCTGCTATTGAAAATTGGTTGCGGAGAAACTGCATCCAATTCACAATAGTGTGAACCAATCCTAAACCTTTTTTTAGCAGCAACTGTTGCTGTATCTGCTTAAAAAGGGTTAGCTAGAGCAGAGTTTCTCAACCTTTCCACAATCAAGGCAACCCTTTAATATTATGCAAAATCTCAAAGCACCCCATTCTAAAATGTAAAAAGCTAAACAAATAGTTTTACACAATGTAGCGACATCCACACACGTAGGACACCCCACGTTAGAAGTGATTTATTCTCCCAAAGCAAATCCACCCTTGCACACTGGTACTTACTAGTATTCCAGTGTTTCTCTTCTCCCTCACTCTGCTAACGTAACCCCGGTGATTATGGAAAGGGGCACAAGAAGGGGAAAACAAAGATTATGTGCAGGTGCCCAACATCCCCCTTATCAGAAAATAACATCATTTCACACAGGTATTTCATACAAAGGAAAGAATACAAAGAGAACAGGATACTTTTTAACACAAGCTGTTGGTACAACAGACCCATAACAGGAATATGAAATGTTGGAGTAACATATTCTTTAAGTCAGGGGTAGGCAACTCTATGAGAGGTGGATAGCCATCTGAACAACATGAAAAGATCACCAGTGTACAGCACACTTCTTTTCAAGGAAATAACCCACCAAGACACCATTAAAAATCAAGGATGGTTTGAATAGTTCAGCGGTCAGTTTTTTGTAAAGCAAAGCAAGCTAAGTTCAGGGGTCTGTAGTATTTAAAGTTGAGTGTACAGATTAGGAGTAAGTAACACAGAATTCAGAGGCCAGTAGTATGTACCATAGAGTTCAGGGGTCAGTAGTATGTGATGTGTATTAATTACCTCTGACCTCTGCCCTGTATATCTTCCCCCACAAGCCAAAATAACCATCACAAACAACCACCCCCTAAGCTAAAATTGCTCTTCAATGCCTATTGCTGCCTTGATCTGAGAGGAGTAGGAAAGAGTCAGGAGCTGTTGGCTGGCATCGCTGGGGTCATGATCTACCCATCACATGGCTGCAACTGAAAGGTAAATCACAACAGGAGTGTTTCCAAGCCACACTTTAAAGTCGAACGCCATGTTTTAGTGAAATTTAGTTCATCTGGACCAAGCTGGCCCAATCAAACCATTTTTGCACTGTATGAAATGTATGTAGCCTCAACTAAATTCAGTAAACAGAACTGTGTTCTGGAAGTGGGGATGGGGACTTCCAGTCCCACTCCCGGAACTGAGCACTGTTCAGCCAGTTACAGGGTGCTCTGTTTTTTTTTTTAAATGAATATAGGGCTATTTGTTGGCTGATGTGGACACACAAGTTCACATGTCATGAACTTTGCCTCAGTCAGAGGAAGCATTGTGTTCATTCATAAAATACAGAGCTTCCTGTGAATGGCTGAGCAGCATTCAGTCTGTCTCAATTTTGTTCGGAGAACGGAATGGGAAGTTCATGTCACGCTGCCAAAACACATTGTTGTATACTGTATGTAGCTAATACTACATACAGTTCATACAGTGCTGACAGCGGTTGCATGTGTTACTAAAGGAAATAGTTTATTTGGACTAACTTGGTTAAAGTTTTCGAGAATATAGAGTTAGGCTTTAAAGGAGATGTATAAGGTTAAAAAAAGAAAAAAAAAAAAAACACATTCTCACCTGTACACTGTAGTATCAGTTTGATGCTGCAGCTTTCCCATGTTAGCTCTAAGACCAACAACTGAGTGATCACATGGCCGCTGATCGCTCAGTTCTTGGTTTGCTTAGAGCAGTGGCTGTCAGTCACTCATCTCTGCCATGCTCCAGAGAGCGCTGGGCTGGAGAGAGGGTGGGCGCAGCTAGCTTTAGCTATTAGCCCCGAGCACTTCCTGTCTTTTTGTCGCAAGCAAGCCAGTGATGTCATCTTGGCCACCGCTGTGTTCCAACATGAGTTTCAGCCCTCGCTTCTGGTTCTTCCCTTCACTCTTCACTCTACCATCCAGCCAGCAGTAACAGCCTCACGAGTGGCAGAGACTGCTGCAGCACGGGCTTATGAAGCGCCAACGCCCCCCGGACGTTTTGTTTAAAGCCTCACTGATGTGCCTGCCTTTTACTTCCCCCATGTGAGTTATATTCTTTGTGTTGGAATAAATTTCTTTACCAGTCTACACTAGAGCTGCACGATTAATCGTCAAGAATCGTTATCGCGATTTTTTCCCCTTTGCGATCTTGGTAAAAGTGTTTCACGATTCTGTCTATGCAAAGAATTCTCTCTGCTCTTCTGAAGCCACAGCCGTCAAAAGAAAGGAGGGAAAAAAAACGGGCAGTCTGCCAAGAATCAAAACATTCTTTAGCAGTGAACTCAAGTGTAAATATTGTAACAATTTGTCAATGGAAAAGACTTCGTGTGTAAATAAAGTTTAGCCACTTAAACACTAAACCTTTTTCTGATATTTGTTGGTTTCAAGTTAAAATCATTTATTTTTGCTAGAAAATTACTTAGAACCCCAAACATTATATTTCTTTAGTAGAGACCCTAGAGAATAAAATGGTGGTTGTTGCAATATTTTATGTCACACTGTATTTGCGCAGCGGTCTTTCGAATACAATTTTTTTGGACAAAAATACTTTAATGAATAAAAAAAAGAAAAAAAAAAAAAAACTAACCAGTAAAGTTAGCCCAATTATTCTTGTATAAGGTGAAAGATTTTACGTCGCAAGAATTGTGATATTTTTATTCTAAGCAAAAAAATTGTGATTCTCATTTTGGCCAGAATCGTGCAGCTCTAGTCTACACTCAAGGCGTCTGTTTTCTCTCTCTATGCATGTTCTGGAGATCGCTTCTGCTCCCCCTAACAAGGCAAGCCTTGAATCTGTGGACTTTTCACTCTGCTTCTAATAAGAAGCAATATCCAAGGATTATTATTAAGCTGGACTTTTTATTGTATTGGAATTGTTTTCACTAGTGCCAGACTACACTTGTCTCTTGTTTAGCCCCACACGCTGGGAGCTGTACTCAGCTGTGAAATAGGCAGCTGGGTAGATCCCTACAATATTGTCGGGATCCTTCCAGAGCATGGAGCAGCACTTCACCACCACCTTTACAGGGTAACTCCACTTTCGTGGGGGGAAAAAAAAAAATAGCAAATAAAGAAAAAAATAATAATATAGTACATATAATTGCAAAACTAATCATTTTGTAATTGAATGTTATTTAAAATTACCTTTCCTTTTCAATCTGCAGCCAATGTAATTTTCTGAGATTACATTGCAATATCGCTACCTGGAGTTTTCTGTACACTGAGTGTGTACTGACCACTCCCCAGAAATATAATTTCCTGCTTGTATGATTGGCTCACCAATTTTCCCAGAAGTCTGCCTAAGATACAAGTCAGATTTCAGGCATCCCCTGCAACAACAATGTCATTTTTTGAGAGATACTTTCAATAGGAACATGTCTAAAGGGATGCAGGCCCAGCAGATTTCCTCATTAGTGCTCTGTAGCTCCACACCTGACAGTTAAATATGAAACTACTCCCATTAGACTCACTCAGTACCGAGGCACAGACAAACACACAGGGATTTCTTCAGAATAAAAAAAAGGTAGGAATCTGCAACAAAGTTTGTTATAATCCTTGCAATGTAAACAGATCACCCAGAGGAGAATGTTTTCTTTCTCAACAAAAGTGGAGTTACACTTTAAGTATTACTGATTTTATAGTGCAGTAAATAGGAAATTGAAGGCAAGGACTTATGTGAATGTACAATATATATGTAAAGAGCAGCATAAATTGTCAGTGCTATATGAATACCTGTAATAAATATATACACAGTATCTCACAAAGTGAGTACACTCCTCACATTTTTGTAAATATTTTATTATATCTTTTCATGTGACAACACTGAAGAAATGACACTTTGCTTCAATGTAAATTAGTGAGTGTACAGCTTGTATAACAGTGTAAATTTGCTGTCCCCTCAAAATA
This sequence comes from Aquarana catesbeiana, assembly GCF_042186555.1. Lineage (NCBI taxonomy): Eukaryota > Metazoa > Chordata > Amphibia > Anura > Ranidae > Aquarana > Aquarana catesbeiana. Next base: position 326,878,824 of record NC_133327.1, on the reverse strand, counting down.
ACTCAACACACAGACATTAATGTCTAAACCTATGGCAACAAAAGTGAGTACACCCCTAAGAGAAAATGTCAAAATTGGGCCCAATTAACCATTTACCCTCCCAGTCTCAGGTGTGTTAAATTTGGTGTTATCGCTCTCACTCTCTCAAACTGGTCACTGGAAGTTCAACATGGCACCTCATGGCAAAGAACTCTGAGTATCTGAAAAAAAAGAATTGTTGCTCTACATAAAGATAGCCTAGGCTATAAAAAGATTGCCAAGACCCTAAAACCGAGCTGCAGCACGGTGGCCAAGACCATACAGCAATTTAACAGGACAGGTTCCACTCAGAACAGGCCTTGCCATGGTTGACCAAAGAAGTTGAGTGCACATGCTCAGCATCATATCCAGAGGTTGTCTTTGGGAAATAGACATATGAGTGCTGCCAGCATTGTTGCAGAGGTTTAAGGGGTGGGGGGTCAACCTGTCAGTGCTCAGACCATACGCAGCACACTGCATCAAATTGGTCTGCATGGCTGTCATCCCAGAAGGAAGCCTCTTTTAAAGATGATGCACAAGAAAGGCTGCAAACAGTTAGAATTGAATGATTCACCGGACCACACATGTATATTTCCACCATCCCTTGGTAATACATAGAATAAACCTCAAAAAATGTTGATGTTATGGGCAATTTGAAAAAAATATATATAAAACTTCATGTATAGAAAATTGTTATTTATTATAAAAAAATTGCATAATCATGTTGAGAATACAAAACATTGCATCAATAATGTTATCAACATTACACATTTGACTGTTAGCCATAAAGTAGTAGTCCCCATCTACTTGCTGTTCCCTTCGTCATTGGTTGTGCCGAGGAATACAGCAGAGGGGGATATCCAAGGCGTTTCAAAATGTATTGTTATAAATCTTCTTCAGGGAATAATACCACTTCTGAAAAAACTGCTTAAATTAGTAAATCATTGGTACATGATTGTATGGAAATATACATGTAAATTGTCATCCACATGAACTTACAAAAAATGTGTTTATCAGAAGCACTCCTCCAAATGGCAAGCATTCCATACATCGGCCATAGAAAACCTCCCCAGGAAGACACAGAAATGTCAACATCCATTGGTTGCCTGATGTAAACTGCCCTAGATGGCACTGAAAAACTTTTCACTATAAGGTGGAAGGAAAGAGCAGGACAAAAAAAAGATGATAAATCCCCAGGTAAATAAATTAGTCTCAATTCCAGGGGATGCTGGGTCAGCCTGGGAGGTTATTCCCCAAAAGGCTGGCCCAGTGACTAATGAAAATTACTTACTTGAAAGACCCCTTAAACCAAAAGTACATTGGTCCAGAAGGTCCCATGTCTGAAATTCAAACATGGCATAAAGTGAAGTTCCTAAGGGCTGGCAATTGGAGAGAAGGAGACAGCAAGGCTCCATGTTGGTGAAAACAAGAGGAATGTTCCTCTTGTTTTCACTGATATGGAGCCTTGCTGTCTCCTTCTCTCTGACTGCCAGCCCTTAGGAACCTCGCTTTATGCCATATTTGTCATTCAGACATGGGACCTTCTGGACCAATGCACATTTGGTTAAGGAATCTTTCAAGTAAGTAATTTTCATTAGTCACTGGGCCAGCCTTTTGGGGAATAACAGGTCTTGCTCTCTCCTTCCACCTTATAGTGCAAAGTTTTCCAGTGCCATCTAGGGCAGTTTACATCAGGCAACCAATTGATGTTGACATTTCTGTGTCTTCCTGGGGAGGTTTTCTATGGCCGATGTATGGTATCCTTGCCATTTGGAGGAGTGCTTCTGATAAACACATTTTTTGTAAGTGCATGTGGATGACAACGTACATGTATATTTCTATACAATCATGTACCAATGCTTAACTAAAGCTGTTTTTAAAGAAGTGGTATTATTCCCTGAAGAAGATTTATAACAGTACATTTTAAAACACATTGGATATCCCCCTCTGCTGTATTCCTCGGCACAATCAATGATGGGATTTTTTATGCAATTTTTCTATAATAAATAACAATTTCCTATACATGAAGTTTTATATATTTTTTTTTCAAATTGCCCTTAAAATCCCTTTTTTTTTAGGTTTATTCTATGTATAGGCTGCAAACAGTTTGCTGAAGACAAGCAGACTAAGGACATGGATTACTGGAACCATGTCCTGTGGTCTGATGAGACCAAGATAAACTAATTTGGTTCAGATGGTGTCAAGCGTGTGTGGCGGCAACCAGGTGAGGAGTACAAAGACAAGTGTGTCTTGCCTACAGTCAAGCATGGTGGTGGGAGTGTCATGGTCTGGAGCTGCATAAGTGCTGCCGGTACTGGGGAGCTACAGTTCATGGAGGGAACCATGAATACCAACATGTACTGTGACATACTGAAGCAGAGGATGATCCTCTCCCTTCGGAGACTGGGCCACAGGGCAGTATTCCAACATAACGACCCCAAACACACCAGCAAGACAACCACTGCCTTGCTAAAGAAGCTGAGGGTAAAGGTGATCGACTGGACAAGCATGTCTCCAGACCTAAACCCTATTGAGCATCTGTGGGGCATCCTCAAAGAAAAGGTGGAGGAGCGCAAGGTGTCTAACTTCCACCAGCTCCGTGATGTCATCATGGAGGAGTGGAAGAGGACTTTGTGGCAACCTGTGAAGCTCTGGTGAACGCCATGCACAAGAGAGTTAAGGCTGTGCTGGAAAATAATGGTGGCCAGACAAAATATTGACACTTTGGGCACAATTTGGACATTTTCACTTAGGGGTGTACTCACTTTTGTTGCCAGTGGTTTAGACATTAATGGCTGTGTGTTGAGTTATTTTGAGGGGACAGCAAATTTACACTGTTATACAAGCTGTACACTCACTAATATACATTGTAGCAAAGTGTCATTTCTTCACATGAAAAGATATAATAAAATATTTACAAAATATTTACAAAAATCTGAGAGGTGTACTCATGTTTGTGAGATACTGTAACTAAAATGCATCTTTTTCTCAAACAAATAAATGTTCTACAAAATGTGACTTTACAGCATATAACGTTGCAGTAGAATGCAAAGATTTAAGAAGCATATCTCAATAATACACTTCTCTCTACTAAGGTTTTTCATTCTCAGAAAATACATAATTTAAAGTGCTGGATTTTTTCCAGTGCCACTCACATCCCTCTCATCATTACTCTCAGTGGGTGGAATAGGAGATTCTTGTGATGTGCTGCTGATTGCAAAATGTGTGAAAGTAATACAGGCACCTTTTAGAAAACTAGTGACAAACATGTCACAACAGGTTACAATGTCTTGTCAAAAAACAGGTATATAAAAGTATATCAGTACAGAACTGTATTTCCTTTGCCTTTCTGGTACTACTACTATCTACAGTTCCTGTAATAATTATTTAAAAAAATAGCTTCTTGTATACAGGAACATTACTGCAACTCTGGTACTAGGGCTGAAACAACTAATCGATTAATCGACAACTAATCGATTATGAAATGAATCGAATACTATTTTCATAATCGATTAATCGGCCAGTAACATAATGGGGTTAAAAAAGCTAAAATTAGCCCTACGTAGTACAAAAAGAGCAAATAATCTCTACTGTAAATATTACTTTCACTGTTGCACAGTAAAAAAACGAAGGGCTATTTTTTAATTTTTTTTTAACTCCATTATGTTACTAAATGTCTTAGGCCTGGTTCCCACCCATGTGCTTTTTGGTGCTTTTTGCAGAAATGCACTACAGTTCATTTAACATTCACATCTGTACTTTTTTCAGCTGCTGTGCATTTGGAAAGGGTCAGGGATCTTTTTCAATGCAAAACGGTGTTTTTTTGGTTCAATATACTTCAATGGAGAAGCTGCAGAAAAGCATGTAATATTACAGTTCTGTTTGAAAATCTGCAAAACAGGCTAGAATTTTTTTTTTCTTTAAATAAAAAAATGTGATCTGAGTCTGATATTTACCAGATTCAACCTCTAATAGTATATAGAGTATATCTCTTCTGTCTGTTATTCTCAGAGAGGATTAAAGATTTTACTCCCTAACCATATAGTTGGTTATTTATATTTACCCCTGCGTATAAAGATATTTAGGAATTAATTGCCTTTTTTTAAACTTTACATATTAACTAAATTATACACCACATTTCTTTTTAAGGTTATTAACCGATTAATCGAAACAATAATCGGCCAACTAATCGATTATGAAAATAATCGTTAGTTGCAGCCCTATCTGGTACATTATCTGATGTAATGGAAACTCTATGACAAATCATATGATGGCTAGCGCATCATGGATGGATCATAGATGGAGAAGGCGTTTCAAGCTGCTATAAACATGTAAAACATGATTAATTTCATGGGGTAACCCACTATTACCCTGACTTGGGGCTTTGCAGCAGAGGTTATTTTGTGTAAACCCCTTTTATCTGAATTCTTCTCTTTAATTTGATGAAAAACAAATCGAGAAGTTAGCTGAGGTAATTCTAGTTATGTGTTGTTCACTGAAAGCTCTTCCATTTTTGATCACATTCCAGATTTAGGCTTAGTTTGGTATACACAAATCACAGCCCATGTAAGGGCACAACCACATTGTTTTCCATGTACTGTAACTTTCAAGATTTCTGTTAATAAATTAACCAATTAACTAACAGCCAGTAACTACAATAATATTCTTTATATCCATGTAGAAAAAAAAAAAAAAAATCGGGATGGCTGCACACTCAACGTGAAAAAGTTGAAATTACTTTTATTGAAACACAATGAATAAAAGCAGCACAGAAGCGTACAGGGGAGGGAAGCAATCACGATTTTTTATACATGGACCTACAACAGTCATGACTAGGTTAGCACCCCACGGCATTGAGGATTGAACCTGCCTGGAGCAGCGGGAGCGTATTAATGATATTTTTTAAAAACTGAATCCTCAAGGAGTTTTTTTTTTACCTAGAAGAGGCCTGGTGTGTGACAGGGTAGATGGATAAATTGGTGAAAAGGAGAAAGACATTTTGATTTTTTTGTAGCCTCAATGTGTCTTCTGTAAATTTGGTGAGTGGGTAAGGCCTTTATCAATTCACACTTACTTTTTTTTCTACATTTTGTTGTTGCAGAGGAGTTATTTGTTCATCAGCAGGATGATGTGAGGGGGGCTTTATGTTATGACCCCTATCTTTAGGCATGCACCTACTTTTGAAGAGTATACAGGCTTGCACAGCATGCCAGGGGCCCAGTCACAGTCCTCTTGCTGTGGGTATTCCAGCTCTCATTCCTACTGTGTTGGGCTGCTAATATTTGGGGGGTGGGGTGCGCAAACATATTTGCTTAAGTATCTAGTGGAGCTCAATGGAGTGGATTTTCCATTATTAGTTCATCTCTAATTGTGTATACAGTATTTCTATATTTACCAAAGGCACTTTTCAGAAAAATGAATATCATCAAAACTGTAATGCAAAATCAATATCAAGTATATTCCAAATACTCACATTTGTGTGCCTTTAGACCTTCAAATGAGACTGGTGCATATTCATAATACTCATATTCCCATGTGTATTCTGAGTTTGATGGTTGTTTATGAGATGTTCTGCTAGCATTTACACTGTTTTCTGACATTTCTAGCCTATAAAGACAAAAGAACAAAAAAAATGTAAAACCTGAGAGACAGAAAAGCACTAGTCCAACACTGCTACGCCCTATATATTTCTAAGATGGTCATGAAACCTATTAAAAGAAATAGGTCATGAGAAAAATATATTGGCTCCTATACTGACTACACCCTTTGAAAATGCTACTTGCCTAGCTGTCATGCAGCTTTAATGCTGAACACTAGTCAGATATAGAAGACACAAATTAATGCAGTCTGTAATCATTAATGCATCATTAAATGTGTTTTTGTTTTAAATATAACGGCTTTTAAGAGGATAAAAGGATACTTATTGTCAAAAAGCATCGCAGCATAACATAAATGCAATGAGTAAATATGCAATCACATGTTAAAAACCATGTATGGTGAAAACAGTAATACAGCATTGCATGCCCACAGTATGGTAAATGGTAATATCTTCCATGTGGAAACAAAATAAGATCACAGAAATCTAGTACCTACAGTATATTGAAATCAATAGATCATCTACAGAGTAGGTGCATGGACGCGTTTCATGTATATAAAATTACACTCTTCAGGGGCAGGTGCACTTGGGTCTACAACAAAACATGAATAAATAAATATGTACCATGGTTGAAACCATATGTGTGAGAAGTATATACATATAGGGAGAGAAGTGTAAACTCATCCCTATGGATACTTACAAGCCTGTAGACTCTGAGTCTTTGCATCCAGACAGGGAGAGCTGCCAGAGGTATCATTCCTGGGAGCTGAGGTCAGAATCCGGCATTGAAATACTGGGCGCATACCATGATCCCAAAGATGAAAAACACATAGCCAAATGGTGGTAGGTGTGGGTTCAAATTCTAGAAATTAATTACAATAGGTGCGTTGTAAATACGTGTTATAGTGTACCACTGATGAAATATAATTGTAACCCAACACCACAAATCCATATAAAGGCTTCTTTGACACATCCTGTTCAAAGTCTATGCATGACAACCCCCCCCCCGGTGGAGCCTGTTCAGTCTGCTATGATACGGATCTGTGGGGTTGTGTTTTGTTGTCACCTCCTGGGAGTTGCAATTCAAGTGAGAGCGACCCCCTTTTCCCCCTCATCAGCATTTGCTGTTGCGGGGACTGGGCGGGCTGGTCCCTCCTGGCATCGGTGCCACACCTCCACACCATGCGCATGATGTCAGCTGGCATCCTGGCACTGGTGTTTGTTTCTTTCCCATCAACGTTAACACATGGATGGGAATATGCCTAGCTGGATAAGCAGCGGTCGCCCCTCTGGCAGGTATGCTCCCTTTCCGAATTGTTGCACCTGTGTGATGCTGGGAGGAGCCCGCTGATTACTCTGTGCACATATAGTGTTCCCATTCACTGTCAGCCTTTCCACCAGGCAGCACGTCCTGTCTCTCACTGCACTTCCATGGACTACATACAAAAATATTTTTTTACCACTACATCAGGTAATTATCTGCTCACCTTTTTGATACCTATGCCCCTTTAGTATTTAGTTGTCATTTTTCACACTCCCCCCCCCCCCCCCCCCATTTCCTTTCATGATGGTTTTTTAACCCACATCCTTACTGAGGCTATAGTCCCCTCTTCATTATAATCACAATCATATCCTTTATCTGGATTTGTGGTGTTGGGTTTCTATTATATTATATTTCATTAGTGGTACACTATAACACGTATTTACAATGCAACTATTGTAATTCATTTCTAGAATTTGGACTCACACCTACCATCATTTGGTTATGTGTTTTTCATCTTTGTTGGGATCACGGTATGCACCCAGCCTTTTCAATGCTGGGTTCCGACCTCAGCTTCCGGGAATGATACCTCTGGCAGCTCTCTCTGCAGACTCAGACTCTACAGGCTTGTAAGAATCCATAGGGATGAGTTTACACGTCTCTCCCTATATGTATATACTTCTCCCACATATGGTTTCAACCATGGTACATATTTATTTATTCATGTTTTGTTGTAGACCCAAGTGCACCTGCCCCTGAAGAGTGTAATTTTATATACACGAAACGCGTTGGTCCTACTGGATGCACCTATTCTGTAGATGTATTGATTTCAATATACTGTATGTACTAAATTTCTGTGATCTTATTTTGTTTCCACATGGTAGATCTTACCATTTACCATACTATGGGCCTGCCATGCTATATTACTGTTTTCACCATACATGTTTTTTTAACATGTGATTGTATATTTATTCATTGCCTCTATGTTATGCTGTGATGCTTTTTGACAATAAGGGTATCCTTTTCAAAACCAACTTATTTAGCCACTCCCACCCACCTCATTCAAAGTCCCAAAAATCCCCCCTCTTTGCTACAATATAGGGATGGAGATATGTGTTCCCACATGTTTCACTCAAAGTCCCAAATTTTTCCTCTTTTATAAACCTTGTTTTAAATAAATGCAAGAGTATAAGTACCTGGATTTTACCTATCAGCCTCCTGAGGGGAAGAAGTACAATGAGCCAATCAGTTCATGAGTTGACCATAAGCATGCTTATACAGTGCCTTAAAATGTATTCATACTCCTTGAATATGTCCACATTTTGTCATGTTACAACCAAAAGAGTAAATGTATTTTATTGGGATTTTATGTGATAGACCAACACAAAGTGGCACATACTTGTGAAGTAAAAGGAAAATGATAAATGGTTTTCAATTTTGTTTACAAATATCTGAAAACTGTGGTGTGCATTTGTATTCAGCCCTCTTTATTCTGATACCTCTAACTAAAATTTAGTGGAACCAACTGCCTTCAAAAGTCACCTAATTTGTAAACATAGTCCACCTGTGTGTAATTTAATCTCAGTATGATACAGCTGTGCTGTGAAGCCCTCAAAGGTTTGTTAGGGAACCTTAGTAAACAAACAGCATCATGAAGGCCAAGGAACACACCAGACAGGTCAGGGATAAAGTTGTGGAGATGTTTAAAGCAGGGTTAGGTTATAAAAAATATCCCAAGTTTTGAACATATCACTGTTTAATCCATCATCCGAAAATGGAAAGAGTATGGTACAATTTCAAACCTACCAAGACATGGCCATCCACCTAAACTGACAGGCTGGGCGAGGAAAGCATTAATCAGAGAAGCAGCCAGGAGGCCCATGGTAACTCTGGAGGAGCTGCAGAGATCCACAGCTCAGGTGGGAGAATCTATCCACAGGAGAACTATTAGTCGTGCACTCCACAAATGTGGAAGAGTGGCAAGAAGGAAGCCATTGTTGAAAGAAAGCCCATTATAAATCCCGATTGCAGTTTGCGAGAAGCCATGTGGGAGACACAGCAAACATGTGGAAGAAGGTGCTCTGGTCAGACATATTGGCCTAAAAGCAAAACCCTATGAATGGTGGAAAGCTAACACTGCACATCGCCCTGAACACACCATTCCCACCATGAAACTTGTTGGTGGCAGCATCATGTTGTGGGGATGCTTTTCTTCAGCAGGGACAGGAGGCTAGTCAGAGTTGATAAGAAGAAGATGGATGGAGCCAATTAGGGGCAATCTTAGAAGAAAATCTGTTAGAGTCTGCAAAAGACTTAGGACTGGGGCAGAGGTTCACCTTCCAGCAGGACAACGCCCTAAAACATAGAGCCAGAGCTACAATGGAATGGTTTAGATCAAAGCATATTCATGTGTTAGAACGGCCCAGTCAAAGTTCAGACCTAAATCCAATTGAGAATCTGTGGCAAGACTTGAAAATTGCTGTTCACAGATGCTTTCCATCCAATCTGACAGAGCTTGAGCTATTTTACAAAGAATGGGCAAAAATGTCACTCTAGAGTAAAGCTGGTTGAGACATACCCAAAAAGACTTGCAGTGAAAGATGGTTCTACAAAGTATTGACTGGGGGGGGGCTGAATACAAATGCACGCCATACTTTTCAGATACTGAAAAAAAAAAATTTCCTTCCACTTCACAATTATGTGCCACTTTGTGTTGATCTATCACTTAAAATTCCAATAAAATACATTTACGTTTCTGGTTTTAACATGACAAAATGTGGAAAAAGTTAAGGGGTATGAATACTTTTCAAGGCACTGTACACATACTGTATAAGTTTACGACTATCAGGCTATATCTCCCATCTCTCTTCTAAATAACATGAGCAAAAGTACTTTATTTTTTGATCCTGCCTTTTGTTGCTTTTAGAGCTGGTGTAGATTGTGTGACTTCCCAGCGACCTCGGTGGTTCACAGACTAGTGGCCGGTCTTCACTGCCCCCCCCCGTGGTTATTTGAGAATGTGTTTCATGATGTTATATGGTTCTTAATTGTGGATATTCTGGTATAACATTAAAAGGGTGAGTTCACCTTTACAGAAAACTCTGTAAAGGTGAACTTACACAGATCCCCCTCCTCGTCCCCCCCCCCCCCCCCGGTCCCACTGACCTGGATCACGGTAATCTCTGGTTCTTAGCCCTGGTATATCCACGGCAGGTGTCCGGGGCTTAGAAATCCTCTCAGCTGAATGTCCAAAACATGCAAAACATGGAGCATTCTAATTGGTCAGCGCCGACCAATCATCAGCCGCATAGCCTGTCCTGTCAGCTATGTAAAAGATGTGAGGATAGAGAGGATTTCTAAGCCCCGGCTACTGATGCTGATATACCAGGGCTTGGAACCAGAGATTGAAGCGGTCCAGGTCAGCTGGAACAGGGTGGGGGGGACCAGTGTAAATTCACCTTACAGATTTTCCTGTAAAGGTGAACTTACACTTTAAAACTATACTGCCACAGGTAACAACCACCTTTGTGTAAATACGATAAATTATACCTTTATGATGTACCTATGTACAATGTATCTAATGGTATGTTTCTATTATAGAACATAGACCACCATTTGGTTTTTGTATACCCCTGAAGAAAAATAAGAAAAAACACGCTCAAAACGCATTGCATGTCCACCACTTGGGTCTGTCCAATTGGTGATCCATAATTTGTGGGAACACTATGCACTTACTATGTTGTAACATAGGGAAGATATAGGAATAGCCTGTACATATTCTATATATAATGCTTTTATTCTGACTTGTTTGCTATATAAAAAGTTTTGTATTTTTTAGTATACTATATGGTATTACAAGATAAATTACTGCATCGGCTTGTGTTGTCGTTAAAGCCTCATCTATGAGGGTTTTCCCATTGTTATATATATTTAAGGGATGTTGGCAACCATAAGCTGCTGCTAAAAAAAACACTTTATAAGTGTTAAAAATAAAAATAATACTAAAGCGCTGAAATGGATATTTATGAGTATGTGACTGAAAGAAAACCAAATAATTTAAACTGCAAGCATTAAAAAGTGTTCAGGCACCTATAAGTGAATGTTAAGTGAAAACATGTTGCGCAACATGATGATCCAATGATATACCGCTGTCACCATGTCACTGTAAATTAAAATTTAAAACAATTTTTTTTTTAAACCACAAGGGATACAACTAGTACTAATTAATAATCTGATATGAAACAATTTAAATCAAAATCAATATTCAAACCCCTGGGCGAGAGAGTACACATCTCAAATGGTCTACATTGTAATATGATCAGCAAACGTATTGTGCAAAAACAACATGATGATCCAATGATATACCGCTGTCACCATAGTAACTGACGCGGATACTGGCTTAAAAATGGAGACTCGAGCGTCACATGACCATCCTTTAAAAAGTCACGTGTCGGGTGACGCAATGCGTAGGAGGAGTCAGTGACGTACACTATTGAGGCTGGTCATCAGCTCAATAGTAGCGGTGTGAGGAATCACTGTTCTCCAAGCGGCTGATTGTTTTCTTGATGCACAAACTATCCAGGTTCATGTGAGTGAAATTCCTGATGATTTTTTGCCCTGAGTTATTTCGTTCATTGCGCAATGATGCTTATCTTTGATTTATTGCATGCATCTTTCTGCATGTGAGAGCGGCTATCAAAACACCTTTTCAAACACCCTAAAGTGAAAAGAAGTTTTAAAACGGACTTGTTTTGGTATTGAATTGGACTTTATATATAGAACAGCCACATTGGTTTACTCATTGTGTATTTGAAGGTGGGGATCTGTGGGTTATCCCACTGCTGTAGTACATACTGGTGATTATGAGGCTACATGATTGCTAATATTGGCTACATTACCCAGTATACGCTCTCTCTCAATTTGTTTAAACCCCTCTTTCACTTTTATTTATTTTTACCATAACTATGAGTTATTAATTTTTAACACGGAATCTAAGCATTGATTGAAAGGTTAATTGAAGCGCAACATATTTTCACTTAACATTCACTTTATAAAAGTGTTATTGCAAAGGCTCTAAATATTTATGCCAATGTGATATTTCAGTTTTTCCTTTTTCATACATTTGCAAACATTTTTAAAATTGCGTTTTCACTTTGTCTTCATGGGGTACGGAGTGTAGATTAATGAGAAAAAAAATAAATTGTTAAACATCTAGCAACAGGCATATCAACATAACAAAATTGAAAAAAAGTGAAGGGGGTCTGAATACTTTATGAATGCACTGTATGTCTAAAGCTAAGAATTCATGATCAATTTAGAGCCTTTTCTGCCCTGTTTGTAAAGATTTGCTATGAGTATATGATAAAGACGGATTGAATATATGCTCCTCCAGTGGCAAATGGTGCCTGGGCTCATTTATGCTTTATAATACATATACAAAGCAGGAGAATAAATATTTTTTCTTCCTGAACAAATGTTCAATAATGTATAAATACAAGGCATGTGGACGTTTACGTTATCTTAATCTGTAATCTCTTTAATTTTCAGTAACATTCTCATAATAACATGAGCAACTTCTTTCTTCATAAGCAAACCATTGACCAGAAATCTTAATATCAATGCCAAATTGCTCAATATCTGAAACCTGTGGATCACATACCACATCCTGCACTTTTGGTATGGCACTTGTCTATCAGAAGATTAAGTTTGTGATTGGGAATACTCTGCGTCCTGCCTCTTGCCCTACCCCGCTTTCTTTTCCCAGTCTCTCCTCCATCTTATCCTGGAGCTACAGCTTTTCTTGTTTCTATCTAGCCTCCCCTCTTTTTCTGCTATTCCCCCCATTCCCTTTTCTGATACTGACCATTGGCTGGTCCTAAGCCGACGCCACCTTAATAACCACTCCAGGTTCTACAATTCAAGCTACAATGTTGTCTATCTTTTATACCCTTCATGCCCGTTGACATATGTGCTATGGCTTTAAGATGTCTTTTCTGTTTTCTTGTGAAAAAAAAGATGTCTTTTCTGTACTTTTTTTACAATGTATTGTTTGGGCAATTGCTGTAACCTGTGATTGTGGATCTCAATTCTTCTCAATGGGTTGTTTGCCACTTTGCAAAGATAAAACCAGTAAAATATATTGAAATGAATAATATGGGCGTCTTCAAAAACATGAGCTAAAATTTGTCTCCAAAGCAGGAAGCCAAGATTATATTTTTATCTGCTTCGCATGACCTAAAGTGGTATTAAACCCAAGAACAAAATTTAAACAGATTATCAATTCTCAGATGTGGTGGCTGCATTACTTTTCTTTTTTTTTAATCTTTCTTTCCTTTATTTTGAGCCAGCCTGTAAGTCTGTTACTTATCAAATTCCCTAAACAGACCAAGTGGTCTAGCAAAAGTGGAGGTTAGAGGGGTGAAATAAACCGTTTAAAGCAGATCTTTACTCAATTAGTAGTGAATATTTTTAATCCTTATGCTGCTAGCATTAGTAGAGAAGGGAAAGTATATAATATTTGTAATTTTTAAGATTTAAACTTTTTTTCATTACTTTAGTCCTGGTTTCTAGGCCTAGGGAAATTATGTCATAAATCCCAGGAGTCTTCAGGAGGAGAGGAGGGGTTCTCTTAGCCAAGAACACCCTCCTTTCTGCATGAATGAGCTAAGGTCAGATGGATTCCAGAAGTAAATGCTACATGAATCATCTGCCCTTACTCAAGATGGCCAACCAGAAATGCTGGGGAGTGTTTTAAAAGTGATTTCGCAACAAAATAAAGCATAGAAACATGGATGAATGGGGGAGTATGCTCTGAATATTAAAAATGAATTAAATTGCATAATTGGTTTGTGGTGCTTTGATGCAGTGTAGTTCTGCTTTAACCACTTCCTGACCGCCTTCCCGTACATATACTGTGGCAAGGTGGCTCTATTGCGCAAAATCACGTCGATTTTGTGCCACTGGGGGGAGCTGTGATCCCGCACTGATTGGCCACAGGGGGAACCAATCAGCGGGCCTGGCGGACACCCACGATTGCCTCCCGCAGAGACAGAACGCCGGTCTAAACAAGCAGATTGCCATGCTGTCAGAGATGGACACTCAGATCTAGTGCATCTGCTAATCACTGTGTCCATGCGGTTAACCCTTTGATTGCCCCTGATTTTAACCACTTGAGCCCCGGACCATTATGCTGCCTAAGGACCAGAGGTCTTTTTCCAATTTGGCACTGCGTCGCTTTAACTGCTAATTGCGTGGTCATGCAATGCTGTACCCAAACGAAATTTGCGTCCTTTTCTTCCCACAAATAGAGCTTTCTTTTGATGGTATTTGATCACCTCTGCGGTTTTTATTTTTTGCGCTATAAACGGAAAAAGACCGAAAATTTTGAAAAAAAATGATATTTTCTACTTTTTGTTATAAAAAAAATCCAATAAACTAAATTTTAGTCATACATTTAGGCCAAAATGTATTCGGCCACATGTCTTTGGTAAAAAAAATGTCAATAAGCGTATATTTATTGGTTTACGCAAAAGTTATAGCGTCTACAAACTAGGGTACATTTTCTGTAATTTACACAGCTTTTAGTTTATGACTGCCTATGTCATTTCTTGAGGTGCTAAAATGGCAGGGCAGTACAAAACCCCCCCAAGTGACCCCATTTTGGAAAGTAGACACCCCAAGGAAATTGCTGAGAGGCATGTTGAACCCATTGAATATTTATTTTTTTTGTCCCAAGTGATTGAATAATGACAAAAAAAAAAAAAATATTTACAAAAAGTTGTCACTAAATGATATATTGCTCACACAGGCCATGGGCCTATGTGGAATTGCACCCCAAAATACATTCAGCTGCTTCTCCTGAGTATGGAGATACCACATGTGTGGGACTTTTTGGGAGCCTAGCCGCGTACGGGGCCCCGAAAACCAATCACCACCTTCAGGATTTCTAAGGGTGTAAATTTTTGATTTTACTCCTCACTACCTATCACAGTTTCGGAGGCCATGGAATGCCCAGGTGGCACAAAACCCCCCAAAATGACCCCATTTTGGAAAGTAGACACCCCAAGCTATTTGCTGAGAGGCATATTGAGTCCATGGAATATTTTATATTTTGACACAAGTTGTGGGAAAGTGACTTTTTTTTTTTTTTTTTTTTTTTTTTGCATAAAGTTGTCACTAAATGATATATTGCTCACACAGACCATGGGCATATGTGGAATTGCACCCCAAAATACATTTAGCTGCTTCTCCTGAGTACGGGGATACCACATGTGTGGGACTTTTTGGGAGCCTAGCCGCGTACGGGACCCCGAAAACCAATCACCGCCTTCAGGATTTCTAAGGGTGAAAATTTTTGATTTCACTCTTCACTGCCTATCACAGTTTCGGAGGCCATGGAATGCCCAGGTGGCACAAAACCCCCCCAAATGACCCCATTTTGGAAAGTAGACACCCCAAGCTATTTGCTGAGAGGCATGGTGAGTATTTTGCAGCTCTCATTTGTTTTTGAAAATGAAGAAAGACAAGAAAAAACATTTTTTTTTTTCTTTTTTCAATTTTCAAAACTTTGTGACAAAAAGTGAGGTCTGCAAAATACTCACTATACCTCTCAGCAAATAGCTTGGGGTGTCTACTTTCCAAAATGGGGTCATTTGGGGGGGGTTTGTGCCACCTGGGCTTTCCATGGCCTCCGAAACTGTGATAGGCAGTGAAGAGTGAAATCAAAAATTCACGCCCTTAGAAAGCCTGAAGGCGGTGATTGGTTTTCGGAGCCCCGTACGCGGCTAGGCTCCCAAAAAGTCTCACACATGTGGTATCCCCGTACTCAGGAGAAGCAGCAGAATGTATTTTGGGGTGTAATTTCACATATTTCCATGGCATGTTTGAGCAATATAACATTTAGTGACAACTTTGTGCAAAAAAAAAAAAAAAAAAAATGTGTCTCTTTCCCGCAACTTGTGTCGCAATATAAAATATTCCATGGACTCGACATGCCTCTCAGCAAATAGCTTGGGGTGTCTACTTTCCAAAATGGGGTCATTTGGGGGGGTTTTGAACTGTCCTGGCATTTTATGCACAACATTTAGAAGCTTATGTCACACATCACTCACTCTTCTAACCACTTGAAGACAAAGCCCTTTCTGACACTTATTGTTTACATGAAAAAGTTATTTTTTTTTTGCAAAAAAATTACTTTGAACCCCCAAACATTATATATTTTTTTAAAGCAAATGCCCTACAGATTAAAATGGTGGGTGTTTCATTTTTTTTTTTCACACAGTATTTGCTCAGCGATTTTTCAAACGCATTTTTTGGGGAAAAAAACACACTTTTTTAAATTTTAATGCACTAAAACACACTATATTGCCCAAATGTTTGATGAAATAAAAAAGATGATCTTAGGCCGAGTACATGGATACCAAACATGACATGCTTTAAAATTGCGCACAAACGTGCAGTGGCAACAAAATAAATACATTTTTAAAAGCCTTTAAAAGCCTTTACAGGTTACCACTTTAGATCTACAGAGGAGGTCTACTGCAAAAATTACTGCCCTCGATCTGACCTTCGCGGTGATACCTCACATGCATGGTGCAATTGCTGTTTACGTTTGACGACAGACCGCCGATTGCGTTCGCCTTAGCGCGAGAGCAGGGGGCGACAGGGGTGTTTTTTTTTTTTTTTTCTTTATTATTTTTCTGCTTTTTTTATCTTATTTTTAAACTGTTCCTTTCATATTTTTTTTTTTTAATCATTTTTATTGTTATCTCGGGGAATGTAAATATCCCCTATGATAGCAATAGGTAGTGACAGGTACTCTTTTTTGAAAAAATTGGGGTCTATTAGACCCTAGATCTCTCCTCTGCCCTCAAAGCATCTGACCACACCAAGATCGGTATGATAAAATGCTTCCCCAATTTCCCAATGGCGCTATTTACATCCGGCGAAATCTAAGTCATAAAATGCTCGTAGCTTCCGGTTTCTTAGGCCATAGAGATGTTTGGAGCCACTCTGGTCTCTGATCAGCTCTATGGTCAGCTGGCTGAATCACCGGCTGCATTCTCAGGTTCCCTGTTGAAACAGGAGAGCCAGAGAAAAACACGGAAGACGGTGGGGGGGGGGCATTCCCTCCCACGGCTTGTAAAAGCAGTCTAGAGGCTAATTAGCCGCTAGGATTGCTTTTACATGAAAGCCGACCGCTGGCTGAAAAGAATGATACCAAGATGATACCTAAACCTGCAGGCATCATTCTGGTATAACCACTCAAAGTCGTGAATGGCGTACCTGAAGACAAAAAAATGGTTAACAATAAAGCACAGTAAACGGTAAAGTATAAAAAATTGCATACCTGAAAAAGCAAACATGATAAAACATAATAACAATAAAACATTGCAGAATAGAATACAGTAAAAAAGAGCAGAACAATAGAGAGAGAATAGAGAGAGAGAGAACAATAAAAACGACAACTATTTTTTTTTATTTTATATATATATTTTTTTTTTTACACTTTTTTTGTAACTAACTTTTGTAACTGTAACCGGTTCCAGGTTCGGGTCTCTCAAAATGCGATGGCATCTTGGGAGACCCTGTGAAAGTGTGCCTAGTCTGTGCAATGCTGTACCCTACGCTAATACTCAACTAGTGTATGGTAGCGTTCAAAACATTCACCAATGCAAAGACCAGGATTGTCAGGACAGGAGGGACAATAATAGCGGGTGTCACGCCTATATCCGCGCTTGCTGCAGACACAACATCTTTTTTGGGGGTTTGTTGGGTAGGGGTACTCGGTAGGACATAAAGAAAATGCCTCTCATGCAGCCGACTGCATTTGGTTGGGGATGTGAATGGGGGAAGTACGGGTGCTGCAGAAGTGGTGGGTTCCCAATTAAGATTGGCGAATGCAGCAGGAAGGGCACTATGGGCACGACGGGCCTGTTTGTCCTCTTCTTGGTGGCAGCGGGACACTACTTGTGCTTGCCACCTCACCAGCTTGAACTGCACTTATGGGACTCGCCACGTCACCAAGTGTTACTGCAGTGCTGGTTTGACTACGACCGGGGTGTACTAGGCCGCTGGTGCTTGCCAGTTCACCAAAACGCTACCAAAAAAACTGTTAGCGATCGCAGGGATCAGGCCTGACTCTGCGAACGCTGCAGTTATGCGTTTAGTGTTTTGTAAGTGTCAGTGATCGATCGATACTGCACTTGGGTGGGCTGGGCTGGGCCGGGCGGAGGGGCAAAACACAGGTGCTAGCAGGTATCTGGGCTGATCCCGCTAACACTGCGTTTTTGGGAACCCTAAACTGCTGGGGACGCTAGTATAGATCTGATCGGATCAGATATTGATCCGTTCAGATACTATACCACTAAGGGAGGTGTACGGTGCGTGCGTGGGTGTTAGCGGTACTGGCGCTAACCTGATGCTGCCTGGGGCTGGTGCTTGCCAGTTCACCAAAACGCCACCAAAAAAACTGTTAGCGATCGCAGGGATCAGGCCTGACTCTGCGAACGCTGCAGTTATGCGTTTAGTGTTTTGTAAGGGACAGTGATCGATCGATACTGCACTTGGGTGGGCCGGGCCGGGCGGAGGGGCAAAACGCAGGTGCTAGCAGGTATCTGGGCTGATCCCGCTAACACTGCGTTTTTGGGAAGCCTAAACTGCTGGGGACGCTAGTATAGATCTGATCGGATCAGATATTGATCCGTACAGATACTATACCACTAAGGGAGGTGTACGGTGCGTGCGTGGGTGTTAGCGGTACTGGCGCTAACCTGATGCTGCCTGGGGCTGGTGCTTGCCAGTTCACCAAAACGCCACCAAAAAAACTGTTAGCGATCGCAGGGATCAGGCCTGACTCTGCGAACGCTGCAGTTATGCGTTTAGTGTTTTGTAAGGGACAGTGATCGATCGATACTGCACTTGGGTGGGCCGGGCCGGGCGGAGGGGCAAAACGCAGGTGCTAGCAGGTATCTGGGCTGATCCCGCTAACACTGCGTTTTTGGGAAGCCTAAACTGCTGGGGACGCTAGTATAGATCTGATCGGATCAGATATTGATCCGTACAGATACTATACCACTAAGGGAGGTGTACGGTGCGTGCGTGGGTGTTAGCGCTACTGGCGCTAACCTGACGCTGCCTGGTGCTTGCTTGCCAGTTCACCAAAATGCTACCAAAAAAACTGTTAGCGATCACAGGGATCAGGCCTGACTCTGCGAACGCTGCATTTATGCGTTTAGTGTTTTGTAAGTGACAGCGATCGATCGATACTGCACTTGGGTGGGCCGGGCGGAGGGGCAAAACGCAGGTGCTAGCGGGTATCTGGGCTGATCCCGCTAACACTGCGTTTTTGGGAACCCTAAACTGCTGGGGACACTAGTATAGATCTGATCGGATCAGATATTGATCTGTACAGATACTATACCACTAAGGGAGGCGTATGCTGCGTGCGTGGGTGTTAGCGGTACTGGCGCTAATCTGACACTGCCTGGGGCGACGCATATCACCGCCGGGCGATCAGGGGGCTAAACCTTTATTCGGTAATAAACGGCGGGTGCCCTGACACTATAAAAAATAAACAAACTAACCAGCGTCAACCGTAACGTTTATACGGTGATCAGTGGTGAAAGGGTTAACTAGGGGGCAATCAAGGGGTTAAAACATTTATTAGATAGTATATGGGGGTCCCTGACACTATAAAACGCTGACGGCGAACCTAAATATTTACGTTCCTAACTAGCGTCACCAGCGACACTAATACAGCGATCAGAAAAATGATCGCTTAGCAACACTGGTGACAGGGGGTGATCAAGGGGTTAAAACTTTATTAGGGGGGGTTAGGGGGGTATCCTAGACCTAAAGGGGGGTAATACTAACTGTCCCAACACTGTAACTGTCACAAACTGACACTATGCAGTAATCAGAAAAAAAAAAAAAAAAAAAAAACCTGCTGGTGTCAGTTTGTGACAGGGGGGGGGGTGATTGGGGGGGGATCGGGGGGCGAATCGGGGTGTTTTGTATGCCTGGCATGTTCTACTGTGTGTGTAGTGTGTTGTGCACTTACATTGATGTCTTCTCCCCTCGGCGCTGGAACGGAATACCGAGCTGAGGGGAGATGACATCATTTCCTTTGCTGCTGTTTAGCATACAGCAGCAAAGGAGTGTTCCCATTGGCCGGCGGCGATCGCGAGGGGGGGGCCACGAACGGATGGCCTCCCCCTCATCTCGGATCGCCGGGGAACAGAACGGGACCGCCTCGGGCGGCGGGGGGGGGTCCGATCGGACCCCCCACCCACGGAAGGCAAATCACGTACATGTACGTGATTTTGCCTGCCCGTGCCGCTTTACCGACGTAAGGCGTTAGTCCTTAAGTGGTTAACACCTTAACACCTTCCCTGCCAATGTTATTTATACTGTGTCAGTGCATATTTTAGCCCTGATCAATGTAATAATGTCACTGGTTCCCAAAAAAGTGTCGCAATCCCGCTAAAAATCATTGATCACTGCCATTACAAGTAAAAAATAAAATAAAAAATAAAAATTCCAAAAAAAAAAAAAAAAATTCCCCTATTTTGTAGATGCTATAACTTTTTCTGCAAAGCAATCAATATACGCTTATTGGGATTTTTGTTACCAAAAAATATGTAGCAGATTACCTATTGGCCTAAATTGATGAAATTAGTTTTTTTTTATTGGATATGTATTATAGAAGAAAGTAAAAATGTTTTTGTTTTTTTCCCCAAAATTGTCATTCTTTTTTGTTTATACTGAAAAGAATTTAAAACCGCAGAGGTGATCAAATACCACCAAAAGAAAGCTCTATTTGTGGGGAAAAAACATCAATTATATTTGGGTACAGAGTCACACGACCGCGCAATTGTCAATTAAAATAACGCAGTGCCGTATTGCAAAAAATGGCCTGGTCATTAAGGGGGTAAAACCTTCCGGGGCTGAAGTGGTTAACACTGGCAGGGGCACTAAGTCTAGGACATAGCCATGAATACAAAGTGTGCCCCATCTTTTGCCAATATTTATCTTGGAGATTGGGAGATTTGGCTTTTCTCAGAGGAGGCGTCCTCGGTGTACCTGTCCAGGATTAGTTCCTGGTATAGGTACATTGATGACGTCCTCATCTTTTGGACAGGTATGATTGCTGAGATTAAGCATTTTACTACGGAGTTAATAGTGAATCCTTACAATCACTGATGATTGGCACCCTAAAATACATACCCTTCTTTATCTGTCTATCGAATTAATGGAGGAATGTACAACAAAAACGGATTTATTTAGAAAGGCTACTGCAACTAATAATCTACTACATGCCAAAAAGCTTCCATCCACAGATATTAATCCGTGATACCACTGGTGTGGTAAATATTATCACATGCTCCTGTTGGTCCTACATTGGCTAGACCATCTATTCAGTTTGGATTCAGGGAACATATTTATGAAATATCTACATACCATGTAAAGGCCCCCCTTTCTCCCCATGTCTGGAGCATAAAAAATGAAAAACGTGTGTGATTTTATGTCAGTATTACATTGTATATCCCTTATGTTGTGGTCGTTCAGGTGCTCATCTAACAGTTTTTCTGAAATTGATGCTCCCCGCTGAAACCACTGCCTGTGGAAGAGAGTTCCACATCCTTACTGCTCTTACAGTAAAGAACCCCTTTACGCAGTTTAAGGTTAAACCTATTTTCTTCGAATTTTAGTGAATGGCCGCGTGTCTTATTAAATTCCCTTTCGTGGAAAAGTTTTATCCCTATTGTGGGGTCACCAGTACGGTATTTGTAAATTGAAATCATAACCCCTCTCAAGCATCTCATCTCCAAAGAGAACAAGTTCAGTGCTCGTAACCTTTCCTCATAACGAAGGTCCTCCAGTCCCTTTATTAGTTTTGCTGCCCTTCTCTGGACTCTCTCCAGTTCCAGCACATCCTTCCTGAGGACTGGTGCCCAGAACTGGACAGCATACTTCAGGTGCGGCCAGACCAGAGTCTTGTAGAGTGAGAGAATTATTGTTTTATCTCTGGAGTTAATCCCCTTAATGCATGCCAATATTCCATTTGCTTCGCTTGCAGCAGCTTGGCATTGCATGCCATTGCTGATCCTGTCATCTACTAGGACCCCCAGGTCCTTTTCCATCCTAGATTCCCCCAGAGGTTCTCCCCCTAGTGAGTAAATTGCATTCATATTTTTGCCACCCAAATGCATTATTTTAAATTTTTCAACATTAAACCTCATTTGCCATGTAGTTGCCACCCCATTCATTTGTGTAGATCTTCTTGCAAGGTTTCCACATCCTGTGGAGAAGTTATTGCCCTGCTTAGCTTAGTATTGTCCGCAAATACAGAGATTGAACGGTTTATCCCATCCTCCAGGTTATTTATAAATTCATTAAATAGGATTGGTCCCAGGACAGAACCCTGGGGGACCCTACTTTCCACCTCGGACCATTCCGAGTACTCCCCATTTATCACTACCCTCTGAACTAGCCACTGTAGCCAGTTTTCAATCCATGTACTTACCCTATGGTCCATGCCAACGGAACTTACTTTGTACAGTAAACATTTATGGGGAACTGTATCAAATGCTTTTGCAAAATCCAGATAAACCATGTCTACGGGCCTTCCTTTATTTAGATGACAGCTCACCTCCTCATATAACGGTAAATAGATTGGTTTGGCAAGAACGATTCTTCATGAATCCATGCTGATTACTGCTAATGATACCATTGTCATTACTAAAATCTTGTATATAGTCCCTTATCCCCTCCAATAGCTTGCATATAATTCATGTTAGGCTAACTGGTCTGTAATTCCCAGGGATGTATCTTGGCCCTTTTTTAAATATTGGTGCTGCAATGGCTTTTCTCCAATCAGCTGGTACCATTCCAGTCAGTAGACTGTTCGTTAAATTAGGAACAATGGTCTGGCAATTACTTGACTGAGTTCCTTAAGGACCCTCAGGTGCAAGCCATCTGGTCCCGGTGACTTATTGATGTTAAGTTTTTCAAGTCCAATTCTAATTCTGTCCTCTGTTAGCCATGAGGGTGCTTCCTGTGACATGGCATGAGGATAAACATTGCAGTTTGGGTTACTGAAGCCCCCCTGATTCCCTCGTGAAGACTGAGTAGAAGAATAAATTCAGTACCTTTGCCATCTCTCCATCCTTAGGAACCAGATTCCCTTCATCATTCCTTATGGGACCAATATGATCTGACCTCCGTTTCTTACTATTTATGTACTTTAAGAATTTCTTGGGATTTTTTTTACTCTCCCCCGCTTTGTGTCTTTTGTGTTCTATCTTAGCCGCCCTGATTGCACCCTTACATTTCTTGTTGCATTCTTTGTACAGTTGGAATGCTGATGATGATCCATCAGTCTTGTATTTTTTGAAGGCCTTCTCCTTTGCTTTTATATGTATTTTTACATTGGAGTTAAGCCATCCAGGACTTTTATTAGCTCTTTTAAATTTATTTCCCATTGGGATGCACTGGCTAATGCCCTTATTTAATATGCTCTAAAAGCATATCTGTTTTTCCTCCACGTTCTTTGTTCCTAAGATTTTATCCCAATTATCTTCTAGCAATGATCATAGTTTAGTTGGCTCTTTTGAAATTCAGTGTCTTTGTATTCCCCTTATGTTTCCTATTTGTGTGATTTATACTAAAACCAATTGACCTGTGATCGCTGTTTCCTAAACTGCCCCGTATTTCCACATCCATGATCAGGTCAGTATTGTTGATGATCAGTAGATCTAGTAACGATTTGTTTCTAGTTGGTGCATTTACCATCTGACCCATGAAATTGTCCTGCAAGACATTTAGGAACTGGAATCGCATTGCAAGGATCTTGGCAAAAATTTTCAAATCTACGTTTAAAAGACAAATTGGCCTATAACTCCCACATTGCGTGGGGTCTTTACCTTCTTTAGGTATTACCGTGATATAGGCTTTCATGGATTCTGTATGAAAAGAGATGGAGTCGCCTAGACCATTAAACATCTTTACAAGATAAGGCCCCAAAGTAGGTAAGAGACTCTTATAGTATTTAACTGTAAAACCATCTGGGCCAGGAGCTTTACCCATCTTTGCCAAGCTCACCACAACCTGTAATTCCTCTAATGTAATTGGTGATTCCAGTTCCTTTAAGTATTCAAGTGCATAGCATCTATATTGGGAGATGGTGTCGGGGATGGACTGTGACCACACACACACACACACACACACACATACACACTATATTACCAATTACCAAAAGTATTAGAATGCCTGCCTTTACATGCACACGAACTTTAATGGCATCCCAATCTTAGTCCATAGGGTTCAATATTGAGTTGGCCCACCCTTTGCAGCTATAACAGCTTCAACTCTTCTGGGAAGGCTGTCCACAAGGTTTAGGAGTGTATCTATGGCAATGGTTGGTTCTTCCAGAAGCACATTTGTAAGGTCAGGCACTGATGTGGACGAGAAGGTCTGGCTCGCAGCCTCCGCTCTAATTCATCCCAAAGGTGTTCTATCGGGTTGAGGCCAGTCAAGTTCCCCCACCCCAAACTCGCTCACCCATGTCTTTATGGACCTTGCTTTGTGCACTGGTCCAAATCATTTGGTGGAGGGGGGATTATGGTGTGGGGTTGTTTTTCAGGGGTTGGGCTTGGCCCCTTAGTTCCAGTATAGGGAACTCTTAAGGCATCAGCATACCAAGAAATTTTGGACAATTTCATGCTCTCAACTTTGTGGGAACAGTTTGGGGATGACCCCTTTCTTTTCCAACATAACTGCGCACCAGTGCACAAACAAGCTCTATAAAGACATGGATGAGCAAGTCTGGGGTGGAGGAACTTGACTGGCCTGCACAGAGTCCTGACCTCAACCCGAACACAATTGAGGCATGCCACCAGCTACTGATTCATTTAAAAAAAAATACAATTTAGCTCAGATATCTTTTTTGTTAGACCTTTTAAAAATTGTTTTTGGGAGGAAAATTTCTTCTAAGGAGACCTGAAGAGCTAACTGAAGGGGAATAAAATAATAATGTAGAGCAATTCGGACATCCAAACAGATTGCAGGATTTCTAAGCAAACAATCATTCTGTTTCCAATATAGAGTAGATCCCCTGGGGAAAAAAAAAAAGTCTAATGTCAAGGAAGTATAACTAAAAACAAAACTTTTTTTAATTTTTGATAGAGTGGAGAGGGATTAGGACACCCGTCAGGTTTTTACTGCTGTCTGTGTCCCTGTTAGGGAGATTCACCTCTCTATTTGTCCTGTTTACCATTATTTTTGAAAGTGGAAGTAAAAGAATATCCCAAATTTTGGGTTGTCCCCAGAAAAGTAAAGAAAGGGAAATCTTCCATTGGGGACACTAGTTCTGGTGACCTGGGGGTCCCAAAGAGATTTACTAAAAAGCAGAGATTTCCTCTAGCTTCCTGTTTTTGCTATGGAATAAGAAGTGAAGGGAAATCTCCCCCATGGGACAACGATGGCAAAAAACAAACATTACTTGGGTTAGAACCCTCCTTTAGGGCTGGTTCACACCACAAAAACGCACTCCAGATCCATTCCATATGTGTTTCTGCATGCATGTTTTTGGTGCATGTCGGTGTGTTTTTGATGCGTTTCCGATGCATTCCAGATGTTCTTTTCCCCATTTTTTTTTAACTGACTGGAGTCCAGTGTATTTTTTTTTTTTTATGTGTTCCAGTGCATTCCAGCGTATTTTTGATGTGTTTTACTGCATTCCAGTGCAGGAACAATGCAGCATGTTCTACTTTTTTTTCTGGAACTGGAAAGTCCAGGAACTGACTGCACTAGTGTGAACTATGCCATTGGAAACCATATAAGCTACTTTGTTTTTTTTTTGTTTTTTATAATGCAGAAAAAAAAACGCACTGAACTACATGTGGTGCGAACTGGCCCTTACTCTATCCAAAATGAAAAAAAAAAAAAGTTTTGCCTATAGTTCTACTTTAAGTCATGGTCAGACCAGCAGATAGGGCTAGCCCATATTTAGACAAAAGTAGCAGAAAATGTTTTGAAGCCGGGCTGTTAGGAACTGCTGCAGTAATGGTACAGGTTTTTCTTTTGTCAAGACTACGAATTAATGTCAAATTGGAATCTCTGCAGAGCAGAAGAGTACCACTGCAGTGTCTGAAAACCACATCAAAACAGGTGAATTAAGAAGGGAAGCTGAGCATTGTTGGAAGCGTAATACAAGACAATCATGACAGACACATGAGAGACAGAGCCTTGAAAAATTAAATACTGACATTGGGATCTTTAATCTCATGTTCACAGTCAAATTGACAGAACGTTCAAAGGCAATCAACACTCCTCATTGTCAAGTTGCTACATTCACCACATAAATCTGTGGGTACAAGGCCTGAAGAAATTTAGGGAAGGAGGTAGCAGCAGATTGGGGGGGGGGTGCCGGGGGGGAGAAGCAGAAAAGAATTGGGTAACAGAAAGAAAGAATTATAAAGGGACACCCACCAAGGAGAACTACAATTTCCAGCTAGTGTTATGCCCTGTACACACGGTCGGACATTGATCGGACATTCCGACAACAAAATCCTAGGATTTTTTCCGACGGATGTTGGCTCAAACTTGTCTTGCATACATACAGTCACACAAAGTTGTCAGAAAATCCGATCGTTCTGAACGCGGTGACGTAAAACACGTACGTCCGGACTATAAACAGGGCAGTAGCCAATAGCTTTCGTCTCTTAAACTTTGTGTCGGAAATTCCTATGTAAAATGTGTGATGGAGCCTACACACGGTCGGAATTTCCGACAACAAGGTCCTATCACACATTTTCCATCGGAAAATTCTATCGTGTGTACAGGGCATAAGTGTTTTCCATCTGGTGAAAAGCACTAGTCAGAAGATAGAGGGGAGGCAGCATGTAAAAAACTGCCAGGAGGGCACTGCCATGCCAGTCTTGAAAACATGACACAAAAAAGTGACAGAAGTGCAACCTAAGAACAGGAGGTGAAGGTAAATCGCACATCAGTATAACTCTACTGGAGTCATAGTGGAAGAGATTTTAAAAAACAAAGGGCATACAAAACATACTGGAAGGGTGCTCAAATAAGGGGCTTATAAGCACATTCTTGCAATATAAATGGTGATAATCAATTATGAGACAGATGATAATCAAAAATGTAGGGTATGAAAAAATAAAATAATTGGAATATCCTTCAAGGCAAAGGACACACAAGATTATGTAGATGGGAAAAAAAAAAAAAAAAAAAAAAAGGAGAAGTTAGGTCTTTAACAGAACAAAAAAAAACACGCATTTTTAAATTTAAAAGTAAGCGTTAAAACCATCTGAGACAAAACACAGTAGAAGCTAAGTATGCGTAAGGGAGAGACGCTTTTATGAAATACAACTTTGCACACAAA
This sequence comes from Aquarana catesbeiana, assembly GCF_042186555.1. NCBI lineage: Eukaryota > Metazoa > Chordata > Amphibia > Anura > Ranidae > Aquarana > Aquarana catesbeiana. Next base: position 326,851,545 of record NC_133327.1, on the reverse strand, counting down.
ACGTGTAATATACAGTACATAGTAAAGTGGATGTATGATAAGAAACACAATATGATCAAGCAGCTCAGGTATGAAGAAAGTGTAATATTTTACAAAGCAAAAATTAAAAAAAAAAAAAGGGGGAACATAAGACAGTAGTTGAGAATCGTCCAAAAGGTTGATCAATGTGGCTTGAGAAGCAGAATAGTAACACAATATAAAAGGGGGTGGACAATGTATAAACATGTCAAATGCCTTGTAAATGTAGCATACAACAGAAATACACAAAACAGTAAGCTATAAAAGCATTGAGGAACATCATTGGGAGATGTCCAATAACAGAGGGCAGTTCAAAGAACGGATTGGACCCGTGTCAGCAGTGAGGAAACAATATCAAACAGGTGAACTAGCATATTCCTAAGAAACAACTTAGTACAAAAGCATGACAAGTTGACAAGTGTCACTGTTTACAAGATGTACCATAAATGGATTGAAAGATATTAATCCAACAGCGCCCAAAGTCCACATGCTGAGCAGAAGACAAGCCCAGCTGGACTGGGTGATAGGTTCTGGGTCGTAGTGTGCGTTGAGGCTTTGAAGTAGGTGCAGGCTACCTACTGTAGTTGGAGATCTCGAGAATGATGGATGAGGCTTCTTCCTCAAAAAGCAGACTGAGCTTACACAGGCATTCTTTCACCACTTCTAGAGTGAAAACCCTATAACTGTGACTGTTGTAAGAAAAAATGAGGTTTTTTTGAGCAGTTTGTCCTGTAAGAGCTGAAGAAAAGGCTTTAACTCTTGTCTTTTCAGAATGGTAGAGGGAAACAGGCCAGTGAACACCTGGTAGGGGATAGCCAGAAAATCGAGCGATTCAGAATCTCTGGTCGCCTGTGTCACTCTTTGGTTCTATAGAAATGTAACTTGACAATTATTTCCTGTGCCGGACCATCGGGTAACCGTCTGGTCAGGGAATGGTGTATGTGGTCAAACTTAAGGCGTTCGATTGACAGTTCAGGGGCAAGGTCTTGAAACAAAGCCAAAACAGTAGATTGAAGGTCAGGTATGAACTCTGGGAGACAGCGCAGGCAGAGGTCAGATCTGCGGTCCCTGTTCTCTGAATTGTCCAATTGAGCTTTTAGTGGGAGATTTTCTTTATTGTACATCACAGGACATAGAGCAAGTTATAATCATTACTATCTGGTTTATGCGCCACCTATAGGTGAATGGACACTGGCTGATCAATCAAAACAGGTAGTCCTCCCCTCTATAATCCCTCCTATACAGGAAGTAGCTCCAGTGTCTGTAAGGTGGTGGTCACTGATGTGCTATATGTGCTCTAGGAGCATACTTGGAGGTCCGGAATGATTCTACTGAGAATCATGGACTTCAATCGGGATCCATTTGAAAAGCTGTCAGGCAAAATGGATGATACCTGAGCCTCGGTGGATAGGAGAGAAGAATCTTCAAGGTTTACCTGTAATGCAGCCTTATGGCACTGAACCCTGCGTAATGGAGCCCTGTTTGTTCTGACCAAGGTACTTTTCCAGGAGGGTGCTATACAGGTCCAGGGGAGTGGACCCCAGATTAAGGGGGACCGAGTCCTTGAAAGTCTTTCATGACAGAGCTCACCATAATGGGTGAAGGTTGGACTCCTGTTATGATTCAGAGTCTTGAGACAGGAATGGTAGGTTTGCATTTGCAATAAAGAAAAAAGTGATCTACTGTCTGGTCATTTTCCCGGTGGCTACTGGGGAAAGTGTGCTGTTTGGTCCGGCCAGGTCATGCTCTTTGTGTGTCAGGAGTTTTGGGCTGCAGTTTTCTCATCCAGCCACTAGAGGGCGCAGGATCACTCAGTATACCTTACTCTTGTGAAGTGTAGGCAGGAAGTAGAAGGGCGGCTATTTTTTATGTTTGAAGTCTCATGTGGGCTGAAGAAACGGTGAGTCTTCTAGAGACACACAGCAGCTTATGGCTAGATAACGAGATGCGAGTACTTCCTATTGGAGAGCTGGGAGACCAGACAGAGCAATTATATACTGCATTGGTGCATCATTTTCTTTGGCTTGTACAACTGTTTGTCGATACACCCCCGTACGGGTATCAATGCACTTAAAGGAATTTTGTCTCCAGAATAGCGTGCATATGATCTGCAGGAGCTTACATTTAGGCTGCACTGAAGAGGCATAGAGGCTGCATTCAAGATGCATGGATGTGCTTGGCTAGTCCTTAAAAACTAGTATGGGGCCAAGTGCAGGTGGGCAAGTGCAGCATAAATATTACATTATAGTGTGCATACCTGTATAATTGCATATAAACTGTATACATGTGTATTTGCATATGAACTGCGTACATGCGTATTTGCCATAAATTGCATACATGCGTACTGCATATGAACTGCATAGATACGTATTTGCAATGAACTGCATCCATGTGCATTTGCTTATGAACTGCATCCACGTGATTTTGCATATGCACTGTATACATGCTAGAGATGAGCTCGACTCAAACATTGGGTATTCATTTGTTCGCAGAACAAGCATATGGGGCGCTCGTGGGATGTTTACCCACCGCCAAGCGCCCCATAATGCACTGCAGTGCATTGAAGGCTGCTGATTGGACAAAGCATGCACCTGAGCTGTATGCTTTGGCCAATCACAGGGTGATGTATAGTGAGAGCCATGGGGCTAAGTCCATGCCCCACACTATATAAGGCTGCTTCCAACGGCGGCCATGTATAGTGTGCATTAATGGAGAGAGATTAGGCAGGGTAGTTAGTGGATTGAGCATGCAGTCAGTGTAGCATATATAATGCAGTGCAGAGTATATAGTATAGACAGTGTATTGAAGTGGTTAAGGGGAACCCTATGACTGTCTGGTATAGATTTTAAAAGGGAAACTCCATGCCAAAAAATAAAAATGGTGTGTGCCCCCCCCCCCCAAAAAAAAAAAATCTGTACCAGATCCTTATTCGAACATGCAGCCTGGAAGGCCAGGAAAGAGGGGGGAGGGAGCACCCCCCCTTCCTGAACCATACCAGGCTGCTTGCCCTCAACATGGGAGGGGTGATTTGGTGTGCCCCCCAAAGCGCCTTGTCCCCATGTTGATGGGTATAAATGCTGAATAAAGGAATAATGGCCCGTGTAGGCACGTATAAAAATATATAACAATTTTTAATAATTCACATAAAATACATACATATACAACACATAATATATGTGGTAGAGAAATATGGGACACAGTGAGGTTATACTTGACTAATACTTCCTGTGTGACCATATTGAAGAAATACCCACACAGGAAGTATTAGTCAAGTGTAACCTCTAGGATAAAGCACCGTGTCCCAAATTTCTCTACCACATATATTATGTGTTGTATATGGATGTATTTTATGTGAATTATTACAAATAGTTATATATTTTTATACATGCCTACAAAGTCCATTATTCCTTTATTCAGCATTTATAGATTACATAGGACATGGAACATTTATACCTAGGTGTTTGATAGCCACCTGAGGGCAATGCAATCAATTCAATCCCATGTTGATGGGGACAAGGGCCTCTTCCCGACAACCCTGGGCTGTGGTTGTCGGGGTCTGCGGGCGGGGGGCTTTTCGAAATCTGGAAGCCCCCTTTAATAACATTTAATAACACATGGACAAGTCCGTTCATTTTGAACATGACTCGGGTACGACGGGACTAGAAATGGAAGTCAATCTTGCCTTTTTTATCGGCGAGATTGACACCTTGCAAGCCCCGTCGCGGGGCATACCAGGCCCTTAGGTCTAGTATGGATTATAAAGGGAAGCCCCTGCGCCGAAAAAACGGCATGGGGTCCCCCCTAAAATCCATACCAGACCCCGATCCGAGCACGCAGCCCGGCCGGTCAGGAAAGGGGGTGGGGACGAGCGAGCGCCCCCCCCTCCTGAATCGTACCAGGCCGCATGCCCTCAACATGGGGGGTGGGTGCTTTGGGGGAGGGGGGCCCACGCCCCCTAGAATGTCACAGTCCCAGCATGCCCAGGGACTGTGACATCATAAGGGGGCGGGGTCTCCGCCTATATAAGTCACAACGGAGCCCTCAGAGAGCGGTCCACGGAGAGAGCGTCGTGTCAACATCTGGAGAAGAGAAGAGGGAAGAAGACAAGAAGCCCAGAAGTCCGGACCTCCGCTGGCAAAAGAGCGGCCTGAAGACAGCGGAGGAGCCGGCCGAAGAACTGGAACACAGGGAGAAGAGGCTGGACAGAGCGGAGAAGAGGAACCGGAGGGACCCCCGAAGCCGGAGGAAGACCCCCCCGGAGCCGGAGGAAGACCCCCCCGGAGCTGTTTAATAAATTAATTTTAAAAACCTGTGTAGTGTGTTTTATTATTGACACTTTTTCCCTAGGTGAATGGGTAGGGGTACCATGTACCCCATACTCATTCACATAGGGTGGGGGGCCGGGATCTGGGGGCCCTCTTATTATAGGGGGCTCCCGGATCCCGATAAGCCCCCCACCCGCAGACCCTGACAACCAACGGCCAGGGTTGTCGGGAAGAGGCCCTTGTCCTCAACATGTGGACAAGGTGCTTTGGGGTGGGGGGCCCCGTAGGGCCCCCCCCTCCCCCAAAGCACCCACCCCCCATGTTGAGGGCATGCGGCCTGGTACAGTTCAGGAGGGGGGGGGCGCTCGCTCGTCCCCACCCTCTTTCCTGACCGGCCGGGCTGCTTGCTCGTATCGGGGTCTGGTATGGATTTTAGGAGGGACCCCACACCATTTTTTCGGCGTAGGGGTTTCCCTTTATAATCCATACCAGACCTATTGCAGCGAGCGCGAAATGCAATACCCTACCCTTGCGTCGTATCTGGTCCGTCGGACCAGCACACAGACGAGCAGACTTTCCGCCAGAAACTGAGTCCAACGGAAAGATTTAAAACATGTTTCAAATTTAGGTCCGGCGGGAAAAAGTCAGCCGGAGCCTACACATGGTCGGATTGTTCGGCGGACTCTGGTCCGCCGGACCAAGTATGCCGGAAAGTCCGCTCGTGTGTACGCGGCATAACTCTAACCTGATAACCGTTTTTTTTTTTGTCTTTTTTAAAGCGCCGCCTATGGAGATTTTTAGGTAACATAGTTTGTCGCCATTCCACGAGCGGGCGCAATTTCAAAGCATGACATGTTAGGTATCTATTTACTCGGCGTAGCATCATCTTTCACATTATACCAAAAACTTGGGCTAACGTTACTGTTTAGTTCCCCCAGGTTCCCATAAACTTTTTATAGCAATAACTTGCATATAAGCCTTTAAAATTAGGACTTTTAATTTTTCATGTTCGTGTCCCATAGAGTTTGCATGTTCGCTAGAACTTTTTGCCTCTTCGAGATGTTCTGGTGCGAACCGAACTGGGGGGTGTTTGGCCCATCCCTAATACATGCATATTTGCATATGAACTGCATACATGTGTTTTTGCATATGAACTGCATACAGGCTTTTTTTTTGCATATGAACTGCATACGGGCTTGTTGGCATGAAACTGCATACCTGCATTTTGGCATGGAACTGCGTACATGTGTGTTGGCATGAAACTGTATACATTCATGCGTATTTGCATTGAACTGCATACTGGTATAAACTGTATCAGGGCATAAACAGCGCAAATACATACATATACAACTGCATACCTGGGTGCCCACATAATGGTTTACCTGCTTATCTGTGTACTTACGTACCTACATGGTTGCATGGTTTTGGGCCAGCATCCTTGGGGGACTGCGTATTAGGTTTTTGGCAAATATAGTTACTACATTGTTTACCTGTTATACGAGTTAAATGGTTCCAGAAGAGAGAGGCAGCCTGGGGAATGTCCAGTGATTTGGCGGTGTTCACATCTCCCGATGGACCACTGGTTTCAGGTGTATCTCAGCCACTGTGGTGTTTGGCATTGCTGTGATTTTTGACGCATTAGAATGTCGTTAGAAGAGTTTGGCAGAGCTGCGATGGACTGCTGCTACATCACCCTGAACATGCCTGATCTTGGCTGATCTTGAAGCCTAAGCAGGATTGAGCCTGGTTAGTACTTGGATGGGAGACTGCCCAGGAATACCAGGTGCTGTAAGCTTTTCCCCTCCAGAGTGAGGGAGGCTGTGTTTTCAGAGTATCTTAGGGCAGTCTCTGAGGTGGTTCGCTCAGTCTTTAGCCGGCAGAAACCTGGTAGGCGAAGTACACTTCTTGGGACCTTCAGGGTCATCAGCCTTTTGCTTTGCATTGGCTCTTGGAGCAGAAGTTATGGGCTCATTATTGTAACCACTCAATTGGTAGCGACCCCAGTTTTGTTTGTCTCAAGGCACTAGACAAATTTCTAAATATCCTTCTATTCAGATGAGGTCGGTCTGATCAGTGATGGCATCTCTGCTTGGGTAGATTTTGGGTGTCCATGATGCATAAAATGATGCATATCTTCATGTGCCAGTTTTTTTCCAGGCGCAAAGGTTTCTGCGATTTGCAGTAGAACATCACCATATTCGTTTTGTGACATTGCCTTTCGGGCTTGCCACAGCCCCCCGAGGATTCACAAAGAGCCTAGCCCCGGGGATGGACTTGCAGAAAATGCAGGAGGTGTCAATCCCAGGATACCTCAATAATCTTGCTCAGGGAGCAGTCAATTCAAGATTTAAAGTGAAATATAGGAAGCAAAGGGTATCCTGCAATACGTCTCTGCAGGAGGAAATTATATTTATGTTGAAGCGGTTCCTTACATGCAGTTCTACTCCAGGTCTTTTGCAGAGGAACATTCTTTCTGTTTGGAACATGAAGGTCTAAACATTGGATTGCCAGAGTGGATCTGTCCCTGGGGTATTGCAGAGTTCGAATTGATGGTTGATTGCTTGGAATCTGGAGCAGGGGAAATATTTCCTTCCAGCGATATGGAAGATAATAACCACTGATGAAAGTCTCTTAAATTGGGGGACTGTTTGGAGATGGCTACAGTTAAAGGGACTTGGTCTCCACAGAAGAGATTGCCACCCATTAATATCTTGGAAATTCGGGCGGTACACCTTGTTCTGCATTATTGGACGAACCAGTTGCACAGGTTTGTGGTCAGTGTTCAGTCCGACAATGCCACTGCAGTGGCATATATCAACCACCAGGGAGACATAGGAGTCGAGCAGCTCAGGAAGGTGAAACATTTTTTCTGGGGCAGAATAGCATGTGCCGTCTGTCGCCAGCACATATTCCATATATAGAAAACTGGCAGGAGTTTTTCCCAGTCATTAGCAACTAATAGCGGGACAGTGGTCCCTGCATCCCGTGACGTTCTCTGCAATCTGTCAGCACTGGGGGAACTCTGCAGGTGAATCTACTGGATTCCAGGCTCTATAAAAAATTGGACAGGTTGGGTCTGAGATGAGAGTCCCACTAGCAATAGGGGTAGATGTACTGGTAATACCTTAGGGACCAGTTCTCCCTAGTCTACGCCTAGAAGCCGGCTTCGGGGAGCTTCCATTACATGACTTGGAAATCTTATATGCCTGGTGTGAAGCCAGGAAATGTCGCCTGTGGAAATTTGTGAATGGGAGATTTTTTTCCTATCTCCAATTGGGAGCTTGGCCCTAAGTATCATTTAAGTGGATGTAAACCAGATTCATGAAATTTGAGCTAGGCACATATGTCTGCAGTGTTTTCTTATCTCTCTTCAAAGCACTTTGTCCTGTAGCTGTCTCCTGCTTCATTCTTCTGTTATCTGTTCTTCTGTTATCAGCCTGATAATTTCTGACAAGTGAGCTTGGTCTTGATGGTCCTTGCAGAAACCACCTTTTGAACCAGTTCAAGAAACTTGTTAGTCCTTTGACTCAGAAGCTGGCTTCTTTGTTTGATATCACTTCGACAAGAAGAGTGTCAGAGCTCTTTCATGCAAGGAGCCATTCTTGGTCTTGCATCATAAGGTGATGTTGCATCCATCTTTCATGCCTAATGTGGTTTCTAGTTTTCACTTGAATCAGGACTGTGTCTTGCCTTTCTTTTTTTTCTCCTAATCCACAGTTGATAGGGGAAAGGTGGGGCACCCCCCTGTCAGAACATAACAAACAGGTCACGGGGGAGATCGTTGAACTAACCTTGTATAGTTAGTAGAGCGGCTCGGACTGGAGCTGACAGGTTTTTTTGTGCAACTTGCTGGATTGCACAAAAAAAAAAAAACAACTGTGTGTACCTGGATTAAAGCGGAGTTCCGCTTAAAAAAAAATAAATTAAAAAAGTTAACAGCTACAAATACTGCAGCTGCTGACTTTTAATAAATCGGACACTTACCTGTCCAGGGTCCAGCGATGCAGGGGAACGAAGCCCCGCTCATCTCCCCCTCCTCTCTGCGGCACTGGCATTGTAACTGTGGGCGCCCGGCTGTGGATTCACCGCCGGGCACCGACTGCGCATGGGCAAGCCACGCCGTGATTGGCCAGGCAATCATCTGGGACCTGTGACGTGTCCCAGATGATTGCCGTGTGGGAAGGGGGAGAGGTGATCTCCCTTCTGGTGCCGCAGTGTGTCGGGAGGAAGCGGGAGCTGGGACCCTCTAAAAAGAGGGTATCTGCTCCCCCCCAAAAAAATGACATGCCAAACGTGGCATGTCAGGGGGTCACCTTCCCTTAAAGCGGAAGTTCCATTTTTGGGTGGAACTCCGCTTTAAGACAGGAGGGTTACTAGTATTCATGCAATAAATTAGCTAGGTGATAACGTTAAATCCAGAACCTCATCCCTGAAATAGTATATACGGGCCACAATTGTTGAAGAGATTATTAGGGTGCCAAAATAATAGAAATACTAAATATAAAACATATAAAGTTTATTTATACATATATCACATTTATATGTGATTTTTTTTTTGTATAGTTTAACCACAAATTAAACGTACCTGTACGTTGTTTTTTTGCCGTTATATACCGGGGTTATGGCAGCAGCTAGCTGCCATAACCCCGATATTTTCAGGAATGGCGTGCGGTTCTCTTTAGGATAAAAGTGGTCTCTTCAGCGGATTTGCCACGAGATCACTTTGTTCGGGGACGGGAGAGGGCCGCCCCCTCCCGCCGCGCTTCGGTTGTCTCCGCCGCTTACCCGACTCGCCAGTAGCGGCGGAGACAATCGCGTCCACTCCCCTCACTGCCTGGATGCCGAGTGAGGGAAAGATGGCCCCCGCTCAGCTCCATAGCACTGGAGGGCGGAAGCGACGTCAAACGTCACTTCTGGCCAATGCTCTTAAAGGGGACATTTTTTTTTTTTTTTTTAATGACATTTAATTTATTTTTATTGCATTTTAGTGTGAATATGAAATCTGAGGTCTTTTTGACCCCAGATCTCACATTTAAGAGGTCCTGTCATGCTTTTTTTCTATTACAAGGGATGTTTACATTGTAATAGGAATAAAATTGACCCAATTTTTTTTAAAAGGACAGTGTAAAAATAAAAAGGTAAAATAAATAAGAAAAAAAAAAATATTTTAAAGCACCCTGTCCCGCTGAGCTCGCGCGCAGAAGAGAACACATACGTAAGTCGCGCCCGCATATAAAATCGGTGTTCAAACCACACATGTGAGGTATCGCTATGATCGTTAAGAGTGGAATAATTCTAGCACCAGACCTCCTCTGTAACTCAAAACTGGTAACCTGTAGAAATTTTTAGCCGTCACCAGTGGAGATTTTTAAGTGCCAAAATTTGTTGCCATTTCACGAGCGGGCACAATTTTGAAGCGTGACATGTTGGGTATCAATTTACTCAGCGTAATATTATCTTCCACAATATAGAAAAAAATTGGGCTAACTTTAATGTCATCTTATTTTTTAATTCAAAAAAAAAAAATTGTATTTTTTCCAAAAACATTGTGCTTGTAAGCCCGCTGCGCAAATACGGGGTGACGTAAAGTATTGCAATGACCGCCATTTTATTCTCTAGGCTGAAAAAAAATATATATGATGTTTGGGGTTCTAAGTAATTTTCTAGAAAAAAAAAAAAACTGATTTTAAACTTGTAAACAACAAGCCTCAAGAAGAGACTCAGTCCTTAAGTGGTTAAATTACTAATGGTGGTCCATAATCCTCTGAAGAAGCCAACCTTGGCAAAACATGTTGGGATAAAACTACTTCTTAACCATCTATTCAACCAAACTTTTCTGACCATTGATTGGAGATGTGTGAATGTTTTTTTTATTGGTCTGATTTCTTCTCTGTATAAATAAACTTTATATGTTTTATATTTAGTGTTTCTATTATTATTTGTTGGCAATGTAATAATCCCTTCAACAATTGTGGCCCGAGGGTTACTAGTAGGATCATCTGCTAAAAATAAGAGGGAGAAAAAAAAAAAAAAAAAAAAAGGCACAGGTTCGTGTGTCCATTCATACACAGGGCCCCAATCCGGCCCTGCCCCCTCTCTCCCCTGATTGGCTAACTGACTTCGATTGACAGCTGCGGGAGTCAATGGCACAACTGCTGGGTCTCAGCCAATAAGGAGATGAGTCCCGGACAGCTGAGACACTCATGGACATCGCTGGAGATCGATGGGGATCAGGTAAGTTTTAGGGGGTGCTGGGAAGGCTGCTACACACAGAAGGTTTTTGATCTTAATGCATTAAGATCAAAAACCTTCTGCCTTTACAGCTCCTTCAAAACTGCCACACACAGCTCGAATTGGGGCTGATTTATGTTAAATTGGACCAAAATCAAGCCATGGTTGCCCCCGTCAGCATCACTTAGTGGGAAACTGTTGGCCTAACAGCGCCTGCATCTAATCAGATGCAGGCACTGTTCATGTTTTCCGACAGCCGCTGGAGCCAGCTGTCAAAATACAATAGCCTCCAAAACAACAGCCGGATGGGGAAATTCCTCCATCTGCACTGTTTAGTGTTGATGGAGGAAGTCTGTTAGAACAAAAGCCTAAAAGTGTATCGCCATTTTTACATGAATAAAATGTTTAACTGATTTATTCGTATCTTAACCACTTCCCACCCAGCCTATAGCAAAATGACGTCCAGGCGTCATATGACGTCCAGCGCGATAACTGCCTGCCCATGGGGGGCGCGCAGTGCGGCGTTCGGTTGGAGTGGTGTGTCAGTCTGAAACACTGCTACACTGATCTCAGTAAAGAGCCTCTGATGGAGGCTCTTTACCACGTGATCAGCCGTGTCCAATAACAGCTGATCACAGTGTAAATAGGAAGAACCATCCTGACAGGGGGGGTCTGTGCTGTTTATCAGCCCCTGCGCGCGCGGATGCCCACACTGGACTACCTGGGTGGCCACCAGGACCACCAGGGCGCCCACCACATATTGATGAGCAGGTATGCCCCCCATTGCCACCAGGGATGCCACACAGTGCCCTAAACGATGCCAATCAGTGCCCACAAGTGTGGCCAGTCAGTGCCCACTATGAATGCCTGCCAGATGTCTCATCAGTGATGCCCAGCAGCGCCACCCAGTGTATATTAGTGTCACCTACCAGTGCCCATCAGTGCTGCATACCAGTGCCCGTCAGTGCAGCGTCATCAGTACCTGTCATTGAAGGAGAAAACTTACTTCTTTACAAAATTTTATAACAAAGAAAAACTTTTTTTTTTCTAAATTTTCGGTCTTTTTTTATTTGTTGCGCAAAAAATAAAAACCCCAGCAGTGATCAAATACCACCAAAAGAAAGCTCTATTTGTGGGAACAAAATGATAAAAAATTTGTTGGGTACAGTGTTGTATGACCGCGCAATTGTCATTCAAAATGTGACAGAGCTGAAAGCTAAAAATTGGCCTGGGCAGGAAGGGGTGAAAGTGCCTGGTATTGAAGTGGTTAAAGTTGGGGACACTTTTAGATCTTTTTCAGACAGGCAACCCCTTCTCAGCGCAGAGCCGATGTCTGCTGCGTGTACATCCACCTCAGTGCTGTGTGCAGACAAATGCACACAGTGGCTGCACAGACAAAATCTCATGTCAAAGTTTTACACCGGGCTGGAGTGGATGCACAGATCTAAATGCAGAGGCTCTGTGTTAAAATACATACACCCACTCCTGCCAGCATCTCAAAGATTGAAATGTGATTATGTCTATGCAGCTGCTTTGTGTGCTTCCACTTCTATAGGCTGCCTGCACACAGCTGCGAGGCGGATACACATGCATCTGCCAGCGGCTCTGCGCCGAGGAGGAGCTTAATCACCTGTCTGAATGAAACCTAAAAAGATGCTCTTGTTCATAAAGGGGTTGTAGGTTATCAAAATGAGGCTTGCTGGAAGATTTCATTACATAGTTAGAAACGTTACCTTTTATTAAAATAGAGCCAAAGGCAACTTTTTTTTTCCTTCATGGGCTATAACCCCTGCCAGTTTTTATTTCCCAATTTCAAAAGATCTCCCTTTACTTCCTGTCCCATTGCCAAAATAGGAACTGAGACAAAAGCCTCCAAAGTGAGGAAAACCCTGGTCGTCACCGGGGCCACCAGAACTTGTGTGCCGGTTGGAAGATTTCCCCTCTATCTCTGTTCCAGACACAAGCCAAAATTTGTGACTTCTTATCACTTTCACTCTTGGCGACACCCATAAACAGGACAAATAGGGCGAGTCATGAGCACAGACAACAATAAACCTGACTGGGGCTCTAATCCCTCTCCACTTTATCCTAAACAAGAAAAAAGTTTTGCCTTTAGTTATGTGGCCATTTGGGTTACCAACAAAGAAACCGACATACATGTAAATAAATACTGAATTACATAGTTAATGCTCACTAAAGAAAAAGTTGATGACACTTCATTTGCAACAGTGGAGTACACCCAGAAGAGAGATGGCAGAAGGAAGTGTAGAATGGACGGTGGGGGCCTGTGGGTACATTTACCCAATCCACAAAGAGTAGGTGGTACTCACCACTGAATAAGGGACAATTACATTGGACATAGCAGATTCAGTAAGCGAGAAGGAAAATTAGTCCAGTTTATAAAAAAAAGGAAACTTACAGGACCCTGTTCACACATAATGCAGTGACCTGTGTTATACCACACTGGATGAGCACAGGTCACCTCAGGAGTCAGGGCACACAGAAAACAACTGTTTTCTATGTGTCCTGATCACACTGCAGAGCACCCCAGAGGTGCGGTGCAGTGAGCTGTGATTTAGACATGCTGCATTTTATCGCAGAGTACAAGAGGCATCACATGTCACTGTACATCAGCTCAATGAACCGTGCTGCTGTACAGCAACATGAGTGAAGTGTCGCTTTGTGCAGTTCAAATAAAGTTGAGACGCGAGCCACACTGCCCTCTATCGCCGGCTCACTTCAGCCAGAATGGAGGGTTGCCACTGCGGTTTAGTGTGAGGGCAGTGCAAACAGGCACTAAGTGTCACTACCTGCTTGTAACATACTGTTTAATACTTATTCTTGGCAGTAAGCCCCCATTCACAGCTCAGACTGTGGACAAAGATTTCCTTGTGGGTGCTGGCCCCGGCTCACCACCGTCAATAGTAACTGAAGGAAAAAAAAAACAATGTTCATGTAACATCCTGTCTACGTCCTTTGGCCCCTTGGCAATAAAGTAACTATTCTACAGAAGTTCTTCCTTCCATGGTGTGCGACCAAGCTTCATTTTCTTCAATTGGTTTGTAAGGCCACTTTCGCACGGCAAGCCCGCCCGAATCCGCGTGTCTGTTTTTCAGGTGGATCAGAGTGGGCCCATCCATGGACTCTTATGGGAAGACGGATGTCAGTGTAGATGTGTCCGCTGACACCCGTCTGCCATCCGATCCGCTAAAAACAGACGTATGGCGATACGTTCGCCATCCGTCTTGGCGGATCAGATGAAAATGGACATGCTGCCCGTTTTCAGTGAGGCCTCAACAGGCCCCTCAGCGAGCAGAGATGGACCCGTCATCTGCCGGCTCAACGGAGAGATCTCCTGCTGAGCTGATGGACTCCGCTCTCCAAGTATAACGTTTATGGTTGTGGCCAAATAGCTCAATTTTGGTCTCATCACTCTAAATGACTTTGTGCCAGAAGGTTTGAGGCTTGTCTCTGTGCAGTTTGGCGTATTGTAAGCGAGATACTTTGTGGCATTTGCGTACTGATGGCTTTCTTCTGGTGATTCAACCATGCAGCCCATCTTTCTTCAAGTGCTTCCTTATTGTGCATCTTGAAACAGCCACACCACGTTTTCAGAGAGTCCTGTATTTCACCTGAAGTTATTTGTGGGTTTTTCTTTGCATCTTGAACTAATTTCCTGGCAGTTGTGGCTGAAATTTTAATTGGTCTACCTGACTGTGGTTTGGTTTCAACAGAACCCCTCATTTTCCACTTCTTGATTAGAGTTTGAACACTGCTGATTGGCATTGTCAATTCCTAGGATATCTTTTTATATCCCTTTCCTGTTTTATACAGGTCCACTACCTTTTCCCGCAGATCCTTTGACAATTCTTTTGCTTTCCCCACGACTCAGAATCCAAAAACATCAGTGCAGCACTGGATGAAAGATGCAAGGGAGTCTGTCAGGAGTCCAGAAACTCATTGACCTTTTATATACACACACACTAATTACAAGCAAACAGATCACAAGTGAGGATTTAATAGCCATTCAAACCCCTTTGTGTCAACTTGTGTGCATGTTATCAGGCCAAAAATCGCCAGGGTATGTAAACTTTTGATCAGGATCATTTGGGTAGTTTCTGTTGTCATTATGATTTAAAAAGAGTAAACACAGTTGATTGATAATAAATGGCTTCAACCAAACACTGACCATGAGTGAAATAAATGTTTTTGTGTTATCATTCATATTCTGTGAAAAATGGCCAAGAAATCACAAAATTCTGCCAGGGTATGTAAACTTACATACTACCTAAATATTACATATTGAGCACAACTGTATATGGGCATTTTAACTAGGAGCCAGACATGAAGCTATATGAAGGGGGGAAGGGATATAGAAATCTTTTATATTAAAGTAGTACCAAAAGCTGAGACTTCTTTTTTCATGGATATGATCATTTTAAATACAATGCAAAATACTGGTAAAAGTTTACTTTAAATATAATTGTGATGCCTTCTATTACCTCCAGTCTTTCAGCCTCCACCTTCTCTGGGTTCAGATGCTGATCTTCCCTGCACAAAGTCTTTAAAGTGATTTAAAAAAACAAAAACAATAAACATGTTATACTTACCGGCTCTGTGCAATGGTTTTGCACAGAGCAGCCCTGATTCTCCTCTTCTGGGGTCCCCCAATAGCAAGCTGCAAAGTACAGTATAGAGTGCTCCTATAAAGCACTCACTTCCTGCCCAGGACTACATGTCCCATGAGGCATTGCTCCTCACACATTCACAAATTCTCAGGCACTTACTGACATGTATGGATGGTGTACTGAGCTGTACGGGTGCTGCACTCTCTTCTGACACATATGGATGGTGTACCGAGCTGTATGTGTGTTTCACTGTATTTCCGGATATGTAAATAATGCATTCTGTATGCAGTCCAACTAATCAGCTGGCCGATTAATTGATTATGAATATAGTTGACAACTATTTATATAATCAATTAGTTGTTTCGGCCCTACTGACCAGTGCCCATCTATGCAGCCTGACCAGTGCCCATCCCATGCAGCCTGACCAGTGCCCATCAATGCACCCTGACCAGTGCAGGGGATCAGAGAGAAGAGGAAGAGGAGAGCTGGCCAGATCATCACACAGGCCGGCGTGGCCCGCTGTGACAGCCTTAATTTGAATCACCGGGCGACCGCCGCCACACAAGTCCCGCCTCCTGGATCATCAGCACATGCCCTGGCATTGGACAAGTGTGCTGTCTATCAAAGGAGTCAAACCAGGAGGCGGGACTTTGTGTGACGGCGGGCGCTCAGCGATTCAAATTAAAGCTGTCACATCGGGCGACGCCAGCCTGACACCCCCCAGTGTGTGGCACCAGGGCGGACCGCCCCCTGTTGATATTCCTCTGGCTTCAGCGCTGCCCCTGCAATCTGGGGATAAAACCAGGGACAGACTGGCTCCAGGGAAAGTGTCCATAGTCCGGGGACGTCTGGTCACCCTACCCCATAAGCACAAGGTAATAAATGGCAATACATGTATCTTTTACATGCAGAGTATCCATCTGCTTTATAAAAACAGGTTCACCTAAGCCCTATGGGATTATATATTACCATTGGAGGTAAAATGAAAATGTAATATTCAATGGCAATGAACCACTACAAACTGTTCAGTGTCTCTTCACATATCAAGTTACCATTGCAAGCAGTAGCAAACTTAAGGAAACAAACCAACCCTCAGCACAAAGACTCAAAGGGTGCAAGTAATCTCACTGGACCACAAGGCTCTGAATTGAATGCATGGTGTGTGTCACATTAACAGATTGTCCAATCCACCCAAATAATCAAAAACGCCTCTTCAAAGCTCCTACATGACCAGGCCATTTTTTGCGATACGGTACTGCGTTATTTTAACTGGCAAACTGACAACTGAACATGCAACGCTGTACCCAAATAAAATAGGTAATTGTTTTCCCTACAAACAGAGCTTTTCCTTTGGAAATCTGATCGCCACTGCGTTTTTTGTTTTTTGCGCTATAGACAAAAAAATTTTTACTTTCTGCTATAAAACATATCCAATAAAAATATTTTTTAAAAATCTAATTTCTTCATAAATTCAGGCCAATATATATTCTGCTAAATATTTTTGGTAAAAAAAAAAATCTCAATAAGCGTATATTGATGGGTTTGCGCAAAAGTTATAATGTCTACAAACTATGAGCTATACAGTTAGGACCATATATATTTGGACACAGGCACAATTTTAGTTTTTTTGCAGGTATTTACTAAAACATATTCAAGCTATAGTTATATAATGGATATGGCCTGAAAGTGCACACTCAGGTTTAATTTGAGGGTATGTACATCCAAATCGGAGGAAGAGTTTAGGAATTACAGTTTCATGGCCAGGTGTGGGCTACTCCTTCGTTCGGCACATGCCAGAAATGAAACAGTTTTATGGATGGGTTTACTTCCGCTTTCATCAATTAAGCAGGTAAAAGGTTTGGAGTTGATTCTAAGTGTGGTATTTGCATTTGGAATCTATTGCTGTGAACCTACATCCTGCGTTCAAAGGAACTGTCCATGCAAGTGAAACAGGCCATTGTAAGGCTTCAAAAATTAAACAAATCCATCAGAGAGATAGCAGCAACATTAGGAGTGGCCAAATCAACAGTTTGGTGCATTCTGAGGAAAGAACGCACTGGTGAGCTCAGCAACATAAAAAGACCTGGAGGTCCATGGAAGGCAATAGTGGTGGATGATAGCAGGATCTTCTCTATGGTAAAGAAAAACCCATTCACAACATCCAAACAAGTAAAGGACACTCTCCAGGAGGTGGGCGTATTATTGTTATTATTATTAGTCTACAATCAAGAGAAGACTTCACGAGAGCAAATACAGAGGGTTGACCACAAGGTGCAAACCACTCATAAGAATAGAAAAGCCAGATTGGACTTGGCCAAAAAATAATCTAAATAAGCCAGACCAGATCTGGAAAAGCATTCTTTGGATGGATGAAACTAAGAATTATCTGTACCAGAGTGACAGCAAGAAAAAAGCGTGGAGAAGGCTTGGAACAGCTCATGATCCAAAGCACACAAACGTCATTTGTAAAACATAGTGGAGCTTGAAGTGTGATGGTTTGGGCATGCATGGCTTCCAGTGGCACTGCGTTATTGGTGTTTATTGACAATGTGACAGAAGACAGAAGCAGCCGGATTAATACTGCAGTGAGATATACTGTCAGCCCAGATTCAGCCAAATGCAGCAAAGTTGATTGGACAGCGCTTCATAGTAAAGATGGACAATGATGCAAAACACACTGCAAAAGCAACCCAGGAGCTTTAGAAGGAAAAGAAGTGGAATATTCTGCAATGGCTGAGTCAATCACCTGATCTCAATCCAATTAAGCATGTACTTCACTTGAAGGCAAAACTAAAAAGGTAGAAAGACCCACAAAGAACAACTGAAGACAGCTGCAGTTAGAGCCTGGCAAAGCATCAGAAAGGAGGAAACCCAGTCTTTGGTAATGTCCATGGGTTCCAGACTTCAGCCAGTCATTGCCAGTAAAGGATTCTCAACAAAATATTAAAAATTAACATTTTAGTTATGATTATATTCATTTGTCCAATTACAATTGAGCCCCTGAAAATGGGGGGGGGGGGCTTTGTATAAAAATGGCTGCAGTTCCTAAAATTTTTACTTGATATTTATGTTCAATGCCTTGAATTAAAGATGAAAGTTTGCACTTCAAATTCATTTGGATTCTTTTGTTTTAATTTTATTCTGGTGGCATACAGATCCAAAAGTATGAAAATTGTGCCTGTGTCCAAATATGTATGGACATAACTGTATACTGGAATTTTTATTTATTTTAATTTTTATACTAGTAACGGCGGTGATCAGCGACTTATAGCGGGACTGCAATACTGTGGCGGACATTCTGATAATAACTGACTCTTTTGACACTATGTTGGAACCAGTGACACTAATACAGTGATCAGTGCTAAAAATATGCACTGTCAGACTGGCTGGGAAGGGGTTTAAACATCTAGGGAGATCATAGGGCTAAATGTGTGCCTAGCCAGTGTTTATGTGTACACAGTGTGGTGCTTTTTACTAAGAAAAGTGATGGATTTTCTCTACCCTCGACAATTAGCGGGTGTCGGCAGACATCCATTGGCCGGCACGTGCTGATCGGCTTCTGCTGTGACGACTCACAGCAGAAGCGGCGCGCCCCCTACCAGGAAGTGCAGAATCACGTATAGGGCTGAAACAACTAATCGATTAACTGACAACTAATCGATTATGAAATTAATCAATTACTATTTTCATAATCGATTAATCGGTCAGTAACATAATGGGGTAAAAAAAAAACTAAAACAAGCCCTTTATAGTACAAAAAGAGCAAATCGCTACTGTAGGATGTTACTTTCACAGTTCTACAGTAAAAAAATTAACCCCTTACAGTAGTGATTATCTGCTTTTTTTTTTTGTACTATAAAGGGCTAATTTTAGTTTTTTTAACCCGATTATGTTACTAAACGCCTTAGACCTGGTTCACATCTAGGTGGTTTTTGGTGCTTTTTTGCAGAAGCGCACTGCAGTTCATTAAAATGGTTTCCTATTGGACATGTTCACATCTATGCTTTTTTCAACCGCTGCATATTTGGAAAGGGTCAAGGACTTTTTTTTTTTTTTTTTTTTTTTTTTTTTTACACAAAAGCGGTGCTTTTTTTGGTTCAATATACTTCAATGGAGAAGCTGCAGAAAAGCATTTAATGCGTTTTTGCAGCAATTTGCGTTATTTAATCTGCCCAACAACAAATTGGCCAAAAAAAAATGAAAAAACGCAAATCGCCGCAAAATCACATGCGCAAAAATCAAAACGCACAGCAAAAAGCACTGCAGAAACAGATCAAAAGCAAACTGCCTAGGTGTGTAGCGAGCCTTATTCTGGCCACACGGATCAATTTTCAGACTAAAAATCTTTGTACATTCGCTGAATGAAAGAATGTTTGAAATTTTCACTTGTTTTTAAAATGAATGTAATTTTTGAAGAAAACCACATACACTGTCTGAAAATTCCTTTGACCAAGAAATTTTCTATTTTCAAATTTTCCCGTCACTGTGGTTAAAAATGAACGTCGACTTGACCCCACTAACAATTAGAAAATCAAACGAACATTCTTAAAATGAAAATTTTTTTTTTTGAAGGAAGACATTTGATCTGAGTCTGATAATATTTATCAGCTTCACCCTTTAATAGTATCTACAGTATATCTCTTCTCTAACAGTTTATACTGTATATCTCCTCTAAGAGTATATACAGTATTTCTCTTCTGTCTGTTATTCTCAGAGTGGATTAGATATTTTGCTCCCTAACCATATAGTTGGTTATTTATATTTACCACTGCATAGATATATACAAGAATAAATTGCCTTTTTTTTAAACGTTACATATTAACTAAATTTTACGCCACACTTTTTTTTTTTTTAAGGTTATTAACTGATTAATCGATTAATCGAAACAATAATTGGCCAACTAATCGATTATGAAAATAATCGTTAGTTGCAGCCCTAATCACGTATGTATGCGTAATTCTGCACGGAACGGCAGTAAATCTCCTATAGGGCGGTAATTAAGTGGTTAAACAAAATTTTTCCACTTAAACCTCAAAGCAGTTATGCATATTTTGCCACCCATGGACTAGTGACTGGATGCCTTTGAAAACTGTTTCAGGCATCAAGACACCAATGTTAAGATCATCACAGTTCTCACCTGATGTTTTTGGACTTATGCTTATATATATTTTGTATGTTCTTGCTCTCTTCATTTTTTAGCCCCAAGTACAAGTTATCCCTTTATGTACTTATATTGGGTTATAGTGAAATCTTATGATTTAAGGTAGGGAGGGTCCAAACAAATTGATCTGTATTCCTTCTGCATTGTACTGAACTGCATCAGGTTATTGTTGTTTTGTAATATGTTGACATCTTGTGGTGGTTTTCAGCCATTAAAACCTATTTATGTGATCTGGTATCTCCCTCTATCTTTAGTGCAGTCCTAGCTATATCCTCCCTGTTTCTTCCATGTTCCCTCAGTACTCCTCTTAGTACTTTGCAGAGACAGGGCTCAGGAAAGTCATGGAGGGAGGGAATTTAAAAGGAATTGTGCAAGCACAAGCTTGGACCACTCTTCTAAACATTAAAAATGAAGCTAATGCTGCTCCTAATTAACAAAAGGGGCATGAGCCTATTTGTTAATTGGAGTGGCCAGTTTTCTGTTCTCTGTGGCTGTGAGACCGAAAACAGAACTGGAGCTACATACTCTGATCTCTCTACCATCCCTGACTCCAGCCTGGCTCAGAGCGGGAGGGATGAGGACAGTTGTTAACCCTGCAGACACTGCTCATGTAGTGTAATCACTGCACAGGCAGAAAGAGGGATGTGAGCTGACAGCTCACATCCCATATGACAGGTCACACCTGTAGGGCATCTATAGCAGCTGTCTATAGAGAAAAACTGTTGTATCCCCTCAGTAAATTAGGGCAGACCTGCACTAGTTTGTTTCACACCTATGCATTTTTAGTGCTTTTTGCATTTTTCAGATTTGAACTACAGTCCATCTAACATGGTTTCCTATGGAACACGTTCTGTAGTGCAAATCTGTAAAATGCACTAAAAATGCATAAGTGTGAATCAGACCTGAGATGGGAAGTGGTGCAAGTGATACAGACAGACTTAAAATAGGTCTATCTGCTTAGTTAGTGTGACACACGCCACTTCTGACAGTTTCAGCGTAGGCAGCTTAGTTAATTGCCCAAATTGCCATCCTACACTTCAAAAGAACTGAAAAACATCCTTTGTACTGCAATCAGCTGAAGTCAAATTGCATTGCATGAACAATTAAGCTGCCTGTTGATTAAGTTAGTCTAGACAGACTGCTGTCTAAGGCTCGATTCACACCTATGCATGTTGCTTTTGAGCGTTTTTGGAGGTTTTTTTTTCATGCTTGGCACGTTTTTGAGCAGCGTTTTTGTAGCGTTTTTGCCGCGTTTTTGCGTTTTTTTTTTTTTTTTTTTTTCATTTTTTTTTTACAGTCTTAAAAAAAAATTACAAAAAAAAAATAAAAAAAAAAAAAAAAACGGCAAAAACGCACCAAAAACGGTGCAAAAACGGTGCAAAAACGGTGCAAAAACGGTGCACTTGCGTTTTTGATGCTTGTCCATTGAAATCCATTACATGCAAAACGCTGCTTTTTGCATGAAAAAAAGTCCCCGACCCTTTCCAAAAACGCAGAGAAACAAAAAGGCATTGATGTGAACATGTTCCATAGGAACCCATGTTAAAAAATTCCCGTGCATTTCTGCAAAATGCAAAATGCATCAAAAAACGCGCTAGTGTGAATGGAGCCTAAGGAGGTATGTCAATGCTTAAAGTAGCATTTAAAACAGTACAAGTACAGTAAACAGGAGATTACAAGGACACTAAAAATATGGTTAGATCAGCAAGTGTTTTTCAGTACTTCACCTAAATAAGAAAACCAATCCAGTCAGTATATCTAAGAACTGACAATATGTTATATATAGGATTTTCTTCTTGGGTTTGGATATTACTGTTAGCAATTCTGCCTGCGCATATAATGTTTCACTGGAATAAAATTGACATTTGCAGCAATCCTTTTGATTAGATACATGAAAAAATAACTGAAGGCCCGCTTTAACATTTTTCCATCTCTTAAATCCTCTGCCCTTGTTGTTTTAACTTTGTATAGTAAAACATTTTTTTCCTGTCAGTAAATACCTTATACAGCCCACTTCCTATTTCTTGTCTGGTAAAAAGCCTAGGCTTATGACATCATACAGAGCTCTCTCTCTCACTGTCCTGGGAGTTTGCCAAGAAGGGAGGGGAGTGAGTCATAAGAGGGCCAATGAGAGCTGCAGGGCTGCAGAGCTGGAGGTGTGCCTCTGTGTGTCTGTATAAATCCAGGAAGTGAACAGGCAGCAACTTCAGCTGCCCACAGTTTAAATGGATGCAGTCAAACTCAGTGGAGGGAGATTACTGCAGCATATTTGGCAAGTACAGAATAACAGAATATAAAATAATATACAAAGTGGTTGGAGGGAAGCTTCAGAATGGCAAAGATGTTTTTATTAAAAATTATGTGAGCAGATCACAGTTCCTCTTTAACAATACATTTAGTAGAGACCACATAATGACACAGGTTTAAGTGAGAAAAATATATTTATCTTTCTGTCATTCATTTCTGTAAAAAGATTTAGGTGCCTTAAAGTCACTATTAGCTCTGGTTAGAGATGATAAAATGAGTGTTGCATTGTGCCATGACTCAGTTCATGCTTAGAATTTAGACACTACCTAATCACTGATAAATGAAGGAATTGCTATGAGCCAATACAACAAATGGAGTCCCTTCTTGTGTCAGTTTCTTGACAGGTCCGTGCAGGCATGAGCAAAAAAATCAATACAAGGCAGCCATTCCTATTTGCCAAATGCAGTTCATTCATTATCTGACTCTTCCCTAACACAAGGATGAGTTCTGACATTAACAAAGGGATTTGCCCTGACATTAAATGCTAAACCTTGGAAAACTATTATTCATGTAAAAAAAAAAATGTAACAGAACTTTTCCCTCTTCTGATGGATGCACCCTCTGTATATTTCTGTCTTCCCCCCTCTCTTTTCTTTCTATACATCCCTGTCTCCCTTTCTGTGTGTTTGCCATTTGTGTCTCTCGTTCTCTCTTTGTTTCACTCATTCATTTTCTGTCGCTGATTGTATTTCACTTTCTTTTTTTCTTCCTTCCTTTCTGTCTGTCTCTTTCTGTATTTCTCTATCTCTTCCTCTCCTTCTTTATCCCTCCATCTCTCTATTTTTCTCTCTCTCGTTTTCTGTGTCTTTCTTTGCCTCTGTCCTACTCTGTCTCTTTTTGTCTGTCTGTCTTTTTCTGTCTCTCACTTTCTATATGTGCCTTCCTCTCTCTTTCTGTCTGTTATTGTATTTCTGTTTCACTCTCTCTCTCTCTCTCTCTCTCTCTCTCTCTCTCTCTCTCTCTCTCTCTCTCTCTCTCTCTCTCTCTGTTTCTCTCTCTCTCTCTCTAGCCCCTGGGTCTCTCTCTCTCTCCCCCCCCCCCATGTCTCGCTCTCTCCCTCTCTACCCATGTCTCTCTCTCTCCCCCTCCCCCCCATGTCTCTTTCTCTCCCCCTCTCTCCCCCCATGTCTCTCTCTCCCCCTATATCCCCCCCAATGTCTCTCTCTCTCTCCCCCTCTCTACCATGTCTCTCTCCCCCTCTCCCTCTACCCATGTCTCTTTCTCTCTCCCCCCCCCATGTCTCTCTCTCTCTCTCCCTACCATGTCTCTCTCTCTCTCCCCCATTTCTCTCTCTACCCCTCTCTCTCCCCATGTCTCTCTCGTCCCTCCCTCTCTCTCTCTACCCATGTCTCTCTCTCCCCCTCCCTCTCTCTACCCATGTCTCTCTCTCCCCCTCCCTATGTCTCTCTCTCCCCCTCCCTATGTCTCTCTCTCCCCCTCCCTATGTCTCTCTCTCCCCCTCCCTATGTCTCTCTCTCCCCCTCCCTATGTCTCTCTCTCCCCCTCCCTATGTCTCTCTCTCCCCCTCCCTATGTCTCTCTCTCCCCCTCCCCATGACTCTCTCCCTCTCTCTACCATGTCTCTCTCTCCCTCTCCCTCTACCCATATCCCTCTCTCCGTCCCTCTCTCTCTATGTCTCTCTCTCTCCCCCCATGTCTCTCTCTCTCTCTCTCTCCCCCCATGTCTCTCTCCCCCCCCCCTCCCTCCCCATCTTTCTCTCTCCCCATCTCTCTCTCTCTCTCTCTCCCTCCCTATGTCTCTCTCTCTCCCTCTCTCTCCCCGTGTCTCTCCCCATGTCTCTACCCCCCTATGTTTCTCTCTCCCCCCTATGTCTCTCTCTCCCCCCATGACTCTCTCTCTCCCCCCATGACTCTCTCTCTCCCCCCATGACTCTCTCTCTCTCTCTCCCCCCCATGACTCTCTCTCTCTCTCTCCCCCCATGACTCTCTCTCTCTCTCTCCCCCCATGACTCTCTCTCTCTCCCCCCATGACTCTCTCTCTCTCTCCCCCCATGACTCTCTCTCTCTCTCCCCCCATGACTCTCTCTCTCTCCCCCCATGACTCTCTCTCTCTCCCCCCATGACTCTCTCTCTCCCCCCATGACTCTCTCTCTCCCCCCATGACTCTCTCTCTCCCCCCATGACTCTCTCTCTCCCCCCATGACTCTCTCTCTCCCCCCATGACTCTCTCTCTCCCCCCATGACTCTCTCTCCCCCCATAACTCTCTCTCCCCCTCTCTACCCATGTCTCTCTCCCCCTCTCCCCATGTCTCTCTCTCCCTCTACCATGTCTCTCTCTCCCTCTACCATGTCTCTCTCTCCCTCTACCATGTCTCTCTCTCTCTCTACCATGTCTCTCTCTCTCTCTACCATGTCTCTCTCTCTCCCTCTCCCTCCCCATGTCTTTCTCTCTCCCCATCTCTCTCTCTCTCTCTCTCTCCCTATGTCTCTCTCTCTCAGTGTCTCTCCCCGTGTCTCTCCCCCCCTATGTCTCTCTCTACCCCCCTATGTCTCTCTCTACCCCCCTCCCTCCCCATGTCTCTCTCTCTCCCCCTCTCCCTCCCTCCCAATGTCTCTCTCTCTCTCTCTCTCTCTCTCTCTCTCGTGTCTCTACCCATGTCTCTCTCTCTCCCTCCCCATCTCTCTCCCTCTCTACCCATGTCTCTCTCTACCCATGTCTCTCTCTCCCCCTCTCTTTCTACCCATGTCTCTCTCTCTCTCCCCCATGTCTCTCCCTCTCTACCCATGTCTCTCTCCCCCCCTCTCTTTCTACCCATGTCTCTCTCTCCCCCCATGTCTCTACCCATGTCTCTCTCTCTCCCTCCCTCCCCCTCTCTACCCATGTCTCTCTCTCTCCCTCTCTACCCATGTCTCTCTCTCTCTCTCCCTCTCTCCCCATGTCTCTCTCTCTCTCTCTCCCCATGTCTCTCTCTCTCTCCCCATGTCTCTCTCTCTCCCCATGTCTCTCTCCCCATGTCTCTCTCTCTCCCCATGTCTCTCTCTCTCCCCATGTCTCTCTCTCTCTCCCCATGTCTCTCTCTCTCTCCCCATGTCTCTCTCTCTCTCCCCATGTCTCTCTCTCTCTCCCCATGTCTCTCTCTCTCTCCCCATGTCTCTCTCTCTCCCCATGTCTCTCTCCCCATGTCTCTCTCCCCATGTCTCTCTCTCTCCCCATGTCTCTCTCTCTCCCCATGTCTCTCTCTCTCTACCTCTATCTCTATCTCTACCCATGTCTCTCTCTCTCCCCATGTCTCTCCCTTTCTCTCTCTACCCACGTCTCTCTCTCCCCCTCTCTCTTGCCCCCCATGTCTCTCTTTCTACCTCCCTCTCTACCCATGTCTCTCTCTCTCCCCCATGTCTCTCTCTCTCTCTCTCTAGCCCCTGGGTCTCTCTCTCTCTCCCTACCCATGTCTCTCTATGTCTCTCTCTCTCCCTCTCTACCCATGTCTCTCTCTCCCCCCATGTCTCTCTCTCTGTTTCTCTATGTCCCCCCCCCCCCCCCCCCCATGTCTCTTTCTCTGTTTCTCTATGTTTCTCACCCCCCACATCTTTCTCTCTCTCCCCCTTGCTTTCTCTCTCTATGTTTCTCTCTCACCAATCATGTAATAATAACCGTTATTAATCTGTAAAACAACTTTGCACACTGCCAATCCCAGCAATGGTGTCAGACATGTGAACATACAGTCCCCAGGACTGAATGAGACAACTTGTAGCTAAATGCAGGATATGTACATGTAGAAGGTGAAGAGGTTGGGGTAACAAGTGATTTGGAAATACAATAGTGTTGCAGTGCAGTGTAATAGAGGTGAGTGTCTAGTAGCAGTGTGGAAGGTGAGGTGTGCCGTGTAGAGATACTCACTGTCCGATGCAGCGATACTCCGGAGATGTTGCACATCGCTCACACACACAGCTCCTCCATCCTCTGCTCCGGAACGCTGCTCTGAGCCCCAGGAAAGGCGCATGCGCGGTGCTAAGCAGCGCAGATTAGTGTGGAAGAGTTGAGTTGGGTGTCCGGTATAAACAGACACGGAGGGGGTTCTATGGTGACTCATATAGAACAAGAAGAAACGCTGCTGTCTTCTTATTCTTCAGAAATGCTAGCATCTACCTACACCGCTACTTGAATGTGTCTCTCTCACCTGCTAATGAATGAAGATTCCCGCTGGAGCCTGCTTAGTAATAGTCCTAAGAAGTGATATGAACGTGTCATCTGGGGTATGGAGGGAGAGAGGGAAGGAATCACACGTGACTTTTATCTCCTTTTATACCGAAACAATATTTATTGTAAGTACAACACCTAAAAACAACAAAGAAATAAATAGGATACCTTTCCAAATATTGATCTCCAATGCCACATCGGAAATCTCTCTAATCATAGGTGTGCCCAACCTATTACACCCCAAACATTGGGGGGATTTATCAAATCTGGGGCACACACAATCTGGTGCAGCTTCAGAGTTTTATTGTCAAATCGAATTGACCAAGCTAAAGTCAGGCTCAATTCACATATATACACGGCGCAGCACATCGCACAGGAATCGCACCGCAGTCCTGTGCAAACTTACATGTGATGTCTGTGTTCTGCAATTTGTAGCCATTCATTTCTATGGCTCAGATCACACCGCATCCACACAAAAAAAGGTGCAGGAATCTTTCTTTTCCCCCACACTGGTATTGCACCATTTTGGGGTGTCGTTAACATTGACACCCACTGCAATTCGCATGAATAGCATGCGATTTCAATGTGGTGCAGGAAACACAGGATCCGCTGCGTTTCCACACCACATATATGTGAATCGAGCCTTAGGCTCCATTCACACTAGTGCTTTTTTTTTTTTTTTTTTTGACGCGTTTTGTGTTTTTGGCGTTTTTTTTTTTTTTTTAGAAAAAAAACTGTAAAACAAAAACGCAAAACGCGTCAAAAAACGCTGCTCAAAAACGTGGCAAGCATCACAAAAAAAAACTCCAGAAACGCTCAAAAGCAACATGCATAGATGTGAATCGAGCCCGCCTCGGTCCACCAGCTCAGTGGGAGATCTGTCCGTTGATCTCCGCTGAGCCGGCGGATGACAGGTCCCTCTCTGCTCACTGAGCGGGGAGGGGCTTGTCAGGCACCGCTGCCACCTATGGAGGGATCGGATGAAAACGGACAGCATGTCCGTTTTCATCAGATTTCACCCGATCCGATCGGCCAACGACAGACCTGGACGTAGAGCCATCCGTCTGCTTTTAGCGAATCAGACCGGGTCGGATGTCAGCGGACATGTCTCTGCTGACATCCGACGCTCCATAGACTAACATGGAGCACCTGTTCAGGTCCGCCGTCAAAACTGAACGGTCCGATCGTTTGAAAGGGGCCTTAGAAGCTGATTAATTACTAAGCACAGCATTAATTACTAAGCACAGCTGCCCCAGATTCTGTGTGCACCAGTTTTAGACCCCTTTCACACTGGGGCGGTTTTCAGGTGCTTTAGCCCTGGAAATAGCCTCTGCTAATCGCCTGAAAACCACCTCCTATTCATTCCAGTGTGTCACACTAGACAAAAGTCTGGAGGACCAGACGAAAGTCTTCAAGGTCAGCAACCTTTGATCTTAGCCATGTAAGCCTCCTCTGAGTGGTCATTGTGGGCATCAATTAGGGGTGTTATGGGATGACGCAAATTTCCCCCATTTTCTCCTCTATGTGGTTCACCCTCCCTCCTAGTGCACCCATCTCTGTTTTAAAGTTGTTCACACATTGCAGCATGTCTGTGTGCATGGAGCTGCGGAGGGAGACAAGCATGTCCTTTGAGGGTAGTATCAGAAACAGGCCTTACCCGTTGTGGGGAATGCGGTGAATGGGTCCACTAGTTCCCTCATGTCCTCCAAGTATTCCTGGCACAGGCTCATCTGCTGGGCATCATCTGCTAATCGGGGCTTTGATTTTGCAGGGCTCCGAGAGAGAGAAGTTGAAGTTTCCGGGGATTTGTGGGTGAGGTCTGCCTGTGAGCCTGGGCTTGATGCTGCAGACCACGAGCTGCCTGAGGGGGGAGGAGAGCTGTTCCCGGCGCCATCTTGGTGAGGATCGCGGCTCTTCGGCAGGAAGAAACCTTTTAATTTCTTCAGGCTTCAGGCTTTAGGCTTGCTTTGGCTGTGGATTTGGGAAGTGGTGCCATCCCAGAGGTTGCCGGTTCCTTTAGCTGGAGCGGAGCTGAGAGATCACACATCCATACAGTTGCGCGGTAGCCACACCCCCTCTTTTGGTGGTATTTGATCACCACTGCGGTTTTTTATTTTTTGATAAAAAACATTTAAAAAGACCGATTTAAAGAAAAAAAAATTATATTTTTTTTATATTTTGTTATACATTTTTGCAAACAGGTCATTTTTCTCCTTCATTGATGTACGCTGATGAGGCGGCACTGATGGGCACAGATAGGTGGCAATGATGGGCACTGATGGGTGGCAATAATGGGCACTGATCGGCACTGGCTGGTTACACTGATAGGCAGCAATGCTAGGTGGCACTGATTGGCACCACTGGTGGGCATTGATAGGTGGCACTTGTGGGCATTGATAGGTGGTACTCATGGTCATTGATAGGTAGCACTGGTGGGCACTGGCAGGTGGCAATTGCAGGTGGCACTGGCAGGGGGTACTAGTGGCACAGATGAGGCAGTGACTCGGTGATCATTGATAGGTGGCACTCATGGGCATTGATAGGTGGCACTGGTGGGCACTGTGGGCTCTGGCAGATGGCAATAGCAGGTGGCACTCGCAGGGGGTACTGGTGGCACAGATGAGGCAGAATTGCCTCTTCCTCTTCGGGACCGATGTCCCTTGCACATAAGCTGGTGATCAGCTTTTGTTTCTCCTCATGCTGTCAGCGTGAGGAGAAAAAAAAAAAGATTACCGAGCTTTTGTTTACATCATGTGATCAGCTTTCATTGGCTGACAGCTGATCACGTAGTGATAGGGTTGAAATAATGACTTAGAGTTCCACTTTAATTGTTTCTGTTTTTTCTTACCTGTGTACGTATCAATTGTTCTATTTAAATTGTTTGTGCTCCTTTCTTACCTGTGTACGTATCAATTGTTCTATCAATCTGTATCTAGATGGAATTTGGAACTGCTGAATAATCATTACATGTTCGCTGATGAGAAACTCTTTGTACCTTAACCTCATTTGGTAATGCCGATAAGATTACTGCTTTTGGAACTGCCTATAAAAGAAGTAAAGGGAGCAGTCCTTTTGTGGATGCTCAGAACTGTGATACAGACATACCTGACTCCGTGTCATGTTTCTTATAGAAGCAATAATTTGGCAAAGCAATATAAACTATAAGCAACTTATTTAAAAGTTGAACCTAACATTTTGGCGCCCGAAACAGGGACTCACCGATGATACTACAAGAGGTGGACGAACGCGGCTGACGGAACAAAAAGACAGGCATTCCGGGAACCACAGATCAAAAAAAAACCTGCGCAGGTAAGAAAAAGCTTTATTTTTCTTATATTCTGTGCTCCCCTGATTTGTGCCTATCCGTTCTGTCAGTTACGGTTCTCCTGGTTTTAAAACACCAGCCTCTGTAGTGGTGAGTCTAGAATTACTGCATATTTTAGTTTATATTGCTGGAATTATTTGTTTGTTTTGTTATCTGTGTTTGTCTTGTCTGTCTTGTTGAGAAAGTGAATGAGCCTTGTCAAGGATGGTATGAGTTAGAAGGGGATTGCCGAACTAAGCAACGGAATGCGCCTTACCTCACACGATTGGGAACCTGAGGGCTTGTGAGCTTGGGGGTCTGACGCTTATGCTTAACCTCACATCTAACTCATAAACCATAGACGGGTTGAGAGTATAAGCCCTGTCTGCTCCATAAAGCAGGGATAAGAGTGTATGAGAGGGATTCCCAGATACGGGGAGGGAATAAGGTCTCAACAAAGTCCCGAGATCTAGTCGGATACCTGGCCACTTAAAGGAATGCTTGTATATGTTGTAGCCGCATTTTTGTATATGTTGTAGCCGCATTCTGGTTTGTTATTGGGCTAGCATATAAAGTAATTATTTATTATTGGGCTAGCATATAAAGTAATTCGGTTTCAGAAATCTCATTCCGGAGAGGTTTCTAGAATTCTAGCACCCTAGGAGGAAGGCAACGAGGAACTAGTGTAACTTAGCTGGTTTGCTATTGGGCTAGCATATAAAGTAATTATTCATTCTTGTATATGTTGTAGCCGCATTATATTGTACACTAAGTGTCCCACACGCTACCTAGGCAGGACTGTTAGAATGGGCCAGAGGAACACAAAACCCCGTCAGGGAATTGTGGCGCACTATACGGTGCCACAGATAATTAAGAACATTTATGGGAAAACCGAAGCACAGGACTTAAAGGATGTCCTTCGT
>NC_133327.1:326765745-326820050 GCF_042186555.1 Aquarana catesbeiana | reverse complement strand
CTGCATATTTTAGTTTATATTGCTGGAATTATTTGTTTGTTTTGTTATCTGTGTTTGTCTTGTCTGTCTTGTTGAGAAAGTGAATGAGCCTTGTCAAGGATGGTATGAGTTAGAAGGGGATTGCCGAACTAAGCAACGGAATGCGCCTTACCTCACACGATTGGGAACCTGAGGGCTTGTGAGCTTGGGGGTCTGACGCTTATGCTTAACCTCACATCTAACTCATAAACCATAGACGGGTTGAGAGTATAAGCCCTGTCTGCTCCATAAAGCAGGGATAAGAGTGTATGAGAGGGATTCCCAGATACGGGGAGGGAATAAGGTCTCAACAAAGTCCCGAGATCTAGTCGGATACCTGGCCACTTAAAGGAATGCTTGTATATGTTGTAGCCGCATTTTTGTATATGTTGTAGCCGCATTCTGGTTTGTTATTGGGCTAGCATATAAAGTAATTATTTATTATTGGGCTAGCATATAAAGTAATTCGGTTTCAGAAATCTCATTCCGGAGAGGTTTCTAGAATTCTAGCACCCTAGGAGGAAGGCAACGAGGAACTAGTGTAACTTAGCTGGTTTGCTATTGGGCTAGCATATAAAGTAATTATTCATTCTTGTATATGTTGTAGCCGCATTATATTGTACACTAAGTGTCCCACACGCTACCTAGGCAGGACTGTTAGAATGGGCCAGAGGAACACAAAACCCCGTCAGGGAATTGTGGCGCACTATACGGTGCCACAGATAATTAAGAACATTTATGGGAAAACCGAAGCACAGGACTTAAAGGATGTCCTTCGTAAATTTAAGGTGAAAGGAGCAGCGGGCTTAGACCCGGATGTATGGAGTGAAATAAAAAGGGACAGACAAGGAGAGGTGTTAGAGAAGCAATGGATGCGTCAGGTTCAATGCTTAATTAAGGTCTCAAATAGAGCGAAAGAAGAGGGGTGGAAGTATAATCCAGATTGTGATGGTTGGGATATGAAAGATAGAAGAACAAAAAATGTCGAGGCTCCCAGCTCAGCCATCCCACCCCCATACACTGACGTAGAACGCAAACCACACAAGATATATCCGATACTTGAGGGGAGAGGATGGATTTGTCAGGATTGTGGAGCACAAAACCCAGAATGGGCAGTAGAATGTGTGCATTGTGGGGCACAAAAACCTCATCCAGAAACTGTAGCTCCCGTACGCACTGATACACGCATTGTTCAGGTAAACAATCCAGAATTTGGACAAGCAGCCCATCCAAATGCCCCGCCTACTGTCACTCGTAGAATGCAAATAAGGACTTGGGCACCATGGTCGGCAGACACCCTTATGGCATTAATACAGAGCGCCCCAGACCCGGTAGCAAAGCCAGCTGCTTTTTGTAGATTTGTGACACAGTTAATGAATACACATGAAGCGACCTGGCAGGATGGGGAGGATTTATGCAGACATAAAATGACTCTGACCCTGTTTAACCAGTTTATGACCGACCTGCAGACCAAGCTGAGGGGGATGGCAATTTAGAGACAGGACACACGTCAGACACATAGACTCAAGGGCCCCTTTTATTGCTAGATTAGAAGCTTTTTGTCACGCAAAACAACAAGAGGGGGGGTCAATATCACCCATGAAACAAATGCCAGGACAGACTGTATCAGACTTTTACTTATCTATAGAAAGTATGATGGCAGATGAGGGAATGGATTTAGAGCTGCTAGTCACGATCTGAGCCTTCAATAGACAGTTTATGGAAGGATTAATTCCACAGATAAGTGAGAGACTGAAAGCCTGCACACTACCCTTAATTTGTTGCGATTTTTGGCAGAAAAAGGTTGCAAGGTTAATAAGAAAAAGTTACAAGTGTGTCAGGAAAAAGTTATCTTTTTGGGACATTGTATATCACAGGGTACGAGACATCTCACTGAGGAGAGGGTTCAAGTGATAAAGGGAATGTTACCCCCACGGAATTTCAAACAATTGCGTATGTTTTTAGGTATAGTGTCATATTATAGACAGTGGATACCACATGCTAGCGCTTTGATGCAGCCATTATACGATTGTTTGAAAATTGTACCGTATGTGCTTACAGAAGTAGCTTATGAGTCGTTTATCACTTTGAAAAAGTTGTTGATTTCTGCCCCGGCTATTGGTATACCAGATTACACCAAGATATTTAATCTGTACATTGCTGAGATCACTGGACATGCCACAGGTGTTCTGACACAGGCACATGTAAAACAAAGACCAGTCGCTTACTTTTCAGCAGCATTAGATCCAGTATCTAGAGGTTCACCGTCTTGTGTACGGGCGGTAGCTGCAGTGTCAGTTATCATAGATAAGTCATCAGAGATTGTTCTAGACAATCCAGTCGTAGTGCATACCACACATGACATACATGCAATCTTGTCTCAGGTACAGCCCAAACACATTTCAATGGCTAGGCAATTAAGATTACAGTGTACTTTACTCTTACCTCCAAATGTTACTTTTCAGCGCTGTACAACCTTAAATTTGGCCACCTTTTTGCCTCTTCGGTCACCAGATTTGGCAAGGGGGAATGATAGTACTAATAGTACTAGTGAGAAAAGAAATGAGGACACTGACACTCTTTTTTGTTTAAAGAAGTAGATGAACACGATTGTTTTCAGCTCATGGAACAGGAGACAATGGGATTCCCACATGTTACAGATACACCGATTTTAAATGCTGAGTACACCTTGTATATAGATGGTAGTAGGTTTGCTGATGACAAGGGTAAATATCACACAGGGTATGCTGTAGTGACTGATACGCAGGTAATTGAAGCACAGGCCTTACCAGCCCACATGTCAGCACAGGAAGCAGAATTAAAAGCTTTAGAACAAGCCCTAGAATACTTAAAAGAACGAGAAGGGAATATTTACACTGACTCTGCCTACGCTTATGGCGTAGCGCACGATTATGGCCACATATGGAGGGCTAGAGGTTATCCGACAGCAGCAGGTACACCTGTAAAACATGGAGAAGGGATTAAGAGAGTCCTGAACAATCTTCAAAAGGTTAAACGAGTAGCCATTATGAAGATAGCGGCACACACGAGCGCAAAAACAATTGAGGCAAAAGGAAATGCATTTGCAGATTTGACTGCAAAACAGGCAGCTCTAGGGGAAGGAAGCCCTGAGACCTTAGCAGCGGTAGAGGTGAGTATCCCAGAACCAACATGGCAGCAGCTGAGTAAATTACAGGAGCAAGCAGGGGAGAGCGAGAAAGATAAGTGGGTCAGGATGGGAGCAGCACCAGACCTTGACAATGTATGGAGGGAAGGAGGCAAAATATGCCTGCCTGCCTCTCTGTACCCAGAAATGGCAGCGGCAGTTCACCTACCCACACACGTCAGTTCCAATTCCATGTATAGGATTGTGAACCAAGGATGGCTCGCCCCTGGATTCAGTAGCACTGCAAGAAACTACTGTGCAGCCTGCCAAATCTGTCTCCTGAATAACCCAGGACAGAGAGTAAAAACCCCACGTAAACACCAGGTCCGGGCCCAATACCCCTTCCAGAGACTGCAGATTGATTACATACAAATGCCTAAGAGCGGCCCTTTTGAATTTGTCCTCGTGTGTATCGATTTATTCTCAGGTTGGCCCGAAAGTTATCCAGTAAAATCGGCTACAGCTAAAGCCACAGCTAAGAAACTGATCACTGAGTTAATACCTAGGTTTGGTCTTCCTGAAACCATAGAATCAGATAGGGGGACACACTTTACAGGAGTAATCATGCAGAATGTGATGACCATGTTAGGGGTTCAACAAAGTTTTCACACCCCTTACCACCCACAGAGTTCAGGATCAGTGGAGAGAGTAAATGGGACAATAAAGTTAAAAATACAAAAAGCCATGCAAGAGTTAAACAAGCCTTGGCCAGAATGCCTGCCTTTGGCTTTGTTCTCTATAAGGTACACTCCAACAGGAAAGACAGGATTATCCCCATATGAGATACTTTTTGGGAATGCACCTAGACTGGGTTTATACTTTCCACAGAGTATGCAATTGCAATGTGATAGTTTGACTGCATATGTGATACAATTACAACAACGTCTAACTAAGATCCACAAAAGTGTGTATTCTTCTCTTCCAGACCCTAATTCAATAACAGGTACACATACTCTGCTACCAGGGGATTATGTATATGTGAAGAAACACACCAGAAAGACATTGGAACCCAGGTTTGAAGGTCCTTACCAAGTACTCTTGACCACAGCCACCTCAGTAAAGCTGGAAGGAAAACCTACCTGGATACACGCATCACATTGCAAGAAACAACCCGAGAAAACAACATGATGAAATATCTACTTACATATTTTTTGTTGAAGATTGTTGTTTTACAAATATATGCATGGACTCCTGGTATTAATGTACTTGAAGTAGAGGAAACAACAACTTTCGAATGGGCTATAGATGATCCTAAAGTAGCAAATTATTATTGACAAAGGTAGACTAGTACATCTTTCCTCACAGATACAACAGGATACTGCACCACATTGGTGGGATATATTTAGTGGAATGTCTTCTACAGCAACCAATACCTTTCACTGGTTGTTAAGTCCAATGGTAATTATTATTCTAATATTAATATCACTTACAATCACGAATATATGTGTATACAGGAAAATAAATAGGAAAATTAGGAGAATAGACAGGGTATACTGATAAATGTGTATTGACATCACCCTACTCCTATAAAACTCCTCTTCTTGAATTTTAAGATGTTGGTAATACCTAGGGGGATGGGTTCTACCCCTCTGACAACTCGCGGTCAGGGAAAGGACTCTGGGGAAAAACTGACTAGAACTTATTCATGAGGACCCAGGGGGAAGGAGAGGATGATGTCAAAGGGGGAAATTGATAGGGTTGAAATAATGACTTAGAGTTCCACTTTAATTGTTTCTGTTTTTTCTTACCTGTGTACGTATCAATTGTTCTATTTAAATTGTTTGTGCTCCTTTCTTACCTGTGTACGTATCAATTGTTCTATCAATCTGTATCTAGATGGAATTTGGAACTGCTGAATAATCATTACATGTTCGCTGATGAGAAACTCTTTGTACCTTAACCTCATTTGGTAATGCCGATAAGATTACTGCTTTTGGAACTGCCTATAAAAGAAGTAAAGGGAGCAGTCCTTTTGTGGATGCTCAGAACTGTGATACAGACATACCTGACTCCGTGTCATGTTTCTTATAGAAGCAATAATTTGGCAAAGCAATATAAACTATAAGCAACTTATTTAAAAGTTGAACCTAACAGTAGTAAGGGGCCGGGAACGGCCCCTTACTCGGATCTGTGATCACCTGAGTCTCAGTGACTCGATGATCACAGGGCACACGCAGGGAGCGTGCAAAGGGAAGGCCATCATATGGCGGCCTCCCGGAAATTCAGGTCCGCGCTGTGGCCGTCATTCGGCTATAGCGCGGACGCCAAGAGGTTAAAGCCATTTCTCTCCAGTGGATCTTGAGGTGATCCCTGGAGGACCAATAACGATCATACTGGGAGATGAAGGCAGAACAGTAAGTGCTGTTGGACACACTGGCTGGATGGATACCCCACTAATCATCATTTATACGTTTGCATTAATTTTATTTCCTACAGATTGTTTTTTCACTACCTAACCTTGAATATTGCCTATGAGCAGGCATGTACTGGCCATCGGGACTACCGGGAGTTTCCCGGTGGGCCGATGGCTCAGTGGGCCGGTTTGAGTGACAGCCTGTCAAAGTAATGGATGCGGGGCCCGCTCAGTCATTACTATGAACACTGCTGTACTGCAGGGGTGGACTGACCTATCGGCACTGTGGGGCCCCATGATAGGCTCTGCAACACTAGCACTGGAAGTGGCTGCAATAGGACCTCTCACAGCGTGCTGTTCCCCACCGGCTTCTCCTTCCCTCCCGTCTACCCCAGGTGTTTGTACATGACATCATCCGGGACGGACGAGAAGAGCGGAGGTCCCGGCAGAGAATAGAGCACCATGAGAGGTCTTGTTGCAGGCATCGTATGAGGCTGTGTACTATCGCCATCACTGGAGAGGGGAGAGCAGAGGCAGCCAGTACAGATGTAGGGGGCCTGGGCCCCAACAGGATCGCAGGAGGCCCCATGATACTCTCCTGTTTCCCCCCATGCTGTCCCCCTCTGTCCTCCACCCCCACTGTGTCCTCCACCCCCCATGCTGTCCCCCTGTGTCCTCCACCCCCACGCTGCCCCCCTCTGTCCTCCACCCCCACTGTGTCGTCCAAACCCCATGCTGTATCCCTCTGTCCTCCACCCCCCATGCTGTCCCCCTCTGTCCTCCACCCCCCACGCTGTCCCCCTCTGTCCTCCACCCCCACTGTGTCCTCCACCCCCCAGTGTGTCCTCCACCACCCTACGCTGGCCCCCTCTGTCCTCCACCCCTCTCGCTGTCCCCCTCTGTCCTCCACCCCCCCACTGTATCCTCTACCCCTATTCTGTCCCCCTGTATCCTCCACCCCCCATGTTGTCCCCCTCTGTCCTCCACCCCCCACTGTGTCCTCCACCCCCCACGCTGTCCCCCTCTGTTCTCCACCCCCCATGCTGTCCCCCTCTGTCCTCCACCCCCCACTGTGTCCTCCACCCCCACACTGTCCCCCTCTGTCCTCCACCCCCACACTGTCCCCCTCTGTCCTCCACCCCCCTCTGTGT
Organism: Aquarana catesbeiana; assembly: GCF_042186555.1. Taxonomy (NCBI): domain Eukaryota; kingdom Metazoa; phylum Chordata; class Amphibia; order Anura; family Ranidae; genus Aquarana; species Aquarana catesbeiana. The sequence continues at coordinate 326,813,362 of NC_133327.1, read as the reverse complement.
CCTCCACCCCCCCACAGTGTCCTCCACTCCCCATGCTGTCCCCCTCTGTCCTCCACCCCCAGGGTGTCCCCCTATGTCCTCCACCCCCCACTGTGTCCTCCACCCCCCACGCTGTCCCCCTTTGTCCTCCACCCCCCACTGTGTCCTCCACCCCCCATGCTGTCCCCCTTTGTCCTCCACCCCCCACTGTGTCCTTCACCCCCCATGCTGTCCCCCTGTGTCTTCCACCCCCACTCTGTCCCCCTCTGTCCTCCACCCCCCACTGTGTCCTCCACCCCCCACGCTGTCCCCCTCTGTCCTCCACCCCCACTGTGTCCTCCACCCCCCACGCTGTCCCCCTCTGTCCTCCACCCCCCACTGTGTCCTCCACCCCCCATGCTGTCCCCCTCTGTCCTCCACCCCCAGTGTGTCCTTCACCCCCCAAGCTGTCCCCCTCTGTCCTCCACCCCCCACTGTGTCCTCCACCCCCCCACGCTGTCCCCTTCTGTTCTCCACCCCCCTTGCTGTCCCGCTCTGTCCTCCACCCCCTACTGTGTCCTCCACCCACCATGCTGTCCCCCTCTGTCCTCCACCCCCACGCTATCCTCCACCCCCCACGCTGTCCCCCTCTGTCCTTCAGCCCTCCTCTGTCCTCTACCTCCACAGTGTCCTCCTAATTTAAGTGGGCCGGTCTGGATGAAGTCCAGGGCCAAATTTTTGTCCCAGTCCAGCCCTGCCTATGAGTGCATACACCTTTGCCAAGTTTAGCATCTTGCACTACGTCTTTGACATTTAAGGTAAAATAAATTTATTTTAACAATCATGTTCACCTATTTCAGCACCAATATTGGCACTTTTTTGTTTTTTAAGCACCAGCAGAAACCTATTGCATTTCACTTATATTACATTGAAATATTATTTATTCACTTATCGTGCACAATTAATACTGTCACTTTTGATTAATCCAATATGGTCACCTTTATTTAATGATGCATTTAACCTTTTATGCACAGTCACTCTGATCATGATAGCATAATAGATGATCTGATTCCATGGGTTTATTATTTAACCCATGGGTAAATCAAAAAGTTTCTTCTTAAAAAAACATGTAATAAGTATCTAATATAACACTAATGAAATGGATAGCCATTGTAATTAATTGTTTTACCTTACCAAGTAGGATCCTTAGCCAGCTAGGAGTAACACTGAGCACTTTACAAAAATGATTTTTGTTTACTTATTCTGACCTCCTAATTACAAATTGCAGGTGCCCCTTCCCCCACTCCCTCCCTTCCTGGGGTCTAAGGCGCCTTTCACATGGACGGCTATTCTGCCGCAGTTAAAAGCATGTTTTTTTTACTGTGAAATTCAAGACTCCAGGCACTGCGATCAGCTGCATTTGTACAGTGCGATTAGCTGCGGTTGCGTTTAGCTGCGGTTTGCCATTTCCATAGCAACCCGACAGGGTACCGACTCGTATTGAACGGGGATCCGACTTGGATCCCCGCCAATGCCAGGCACTGTTTGGTATGAATCTTGAGGGGGAACTCCACCCCAAATTTTAAATAAAAAACTGGCATGGGTTTCCCTCCAGATTAGACCAAAGGGCCTGGTATGGATTTTAAGGGGAACCCCTAAGCCGAAAAACGGAGTGGGGGTCCCCCTCAAAATCCATACCAGACCCTTATCCGAGCACGCAGCCCGGTCGGTTAGGAAAGGGGGTGGTGACAAGCGAGCGCCCCCCCTCCTGAACCGTACCAGGCTGCATGCCCTCAAAATGGGGGGGTTGGTGCTTAGGGGCAAGGGGGGAGCCCTGCGGGCCCCCCCACCCCAAAGCACCTCATCCCCATGTTGATGAGGACAAGGGCCTCTTCCCGACAACCCTGGCCGTTGGTTGTCGGGGTCTGCAGGCGGGGGGCTTATCAGAATCCAGGAGCCCCCTGTAATAAGGGGGCCCCCAGATCCCGGCCCCCCACCCCATGTGAATGAGTATGGGGTACCCCTACCCATTCACCTAGGAAAAAAGTGTCAATAAAAAAAACCACAGTAGACAGTTTTTAAAGTGATTTATTAGGCAGCTCCGGGGGTCTTCTTCCGACTTCGGGGGTCGCTCAGGCCTCTTCTCTCTCTCCGGTGTCATCTCCGCGCTCTCTGGTTCTTCTCTGGTGCCTTCTTCCTTCTATGGGCTCCTCCACTATCTTCTGCTCTTTTGCCACTCTTTTGCTAGCGGAGGAGCCCAGTCTTCTGAGACGTCTTCTTCCCTCTTCTTTTCCTGAGATGCTCCCTCTCGCTGTAATGCCGTGAGCGAGGTCCGCAACCAATTACATAGGCATGGGGTGTGGCCACCGGGTGATGTCACCCGGTGACCCCGCCCCTTATGTTGTCACAGTCCCATCATGCCCCGGGAGCATCGTGTCAACATCTCAGGTAAAGAGGGAAGAAGATGTCTCAGAGGACCGGGCTTCTCCGCTAGCAAAAGAGCGGCAAAAGAGCAGAAGATAGCGGAGGAGCCCGGCAAAAAGAAGAAGGCACTGGAGAAGAACCAGAGAGCGCGGAGACGACACCAGAGAGAGGGAGAAGAAGCCTGAGAGACCCCCGAAGTCGGAAGAAGACCCCCAGAGCTGCCTAATAAATCACTTCAAAAACCTGTCTACTGTGTTGTTTTTTATTGACACTTTTTTTCCTAGGTGAATGGGTAGGGGTACCATGTACCCCCATACTCATTCACATAGGGTGGGGGGCCGGGATCTGGGGGCCCCCTTATTAAAGGAGGCTCCCGGATTCCGATAAGCCCCCCGCCCGCAGACCCCGACAACCAACTGCCAGGGTTGTCAGGAAGAGGCCCTTGTCCTCATCAACATGGGGACGAGGTGCTTTGGGGTGGGGGGGCCCGCAGGGCGCCCCCCTTGCCCCTAAGCACCACCCCCCCATGTTGAGGGCATGTGGCCTGGTACGGCTCAGGAGGGGGGGGGGCTCGTCCCCACCCCCTTTCCTGACCGACTGGGCTGCGTGCTCGGATAAGGGTCTGGTATGGATTCTGAGGGGGACCCCCACGCCGTTTTTCAGCTTAGGGGTTCCCCTTAAAATCCATACCAGACCGAAGGGCCTGGTATGCTTCTGGAGGGGAACCCATGCCAGTTTTTTATTTAAAATTTGGCGTGGAGTTCCCCCTCAAGATTCATACCAAACAGTGCCTGGCATTGGCGGGGATCCAAGTCGGATCCCCGGCTCGCTCGGCACTGGTATCCGCAGCTGACACAGTGCACTGTGATTACTTGCAGTTATGTACAGATAGCTGCGCTAAATCGCTCCTGGACGCAGTCAATTCTATTTTTTCTATCCGCACCAAACTGCATGTAATGAAAATACAGTTAAACGCAGTGTATGAATGGGGCCATAGGAAAGCATTGTGTGCATTTAGCTGCGGTAGAAAATGCAGCTAAAAGCACAATTCTATCCGTCCATGTGAAAGGGGCCTAAGTGTGTGGCTCCATGTAAGCCCTGTGGATGGGGGCTCACCTGGGGGGGACACTGAGGAGGCAAACGTAAGTCCGGGAATGCAACTGCTTTTAAATCTCTGGTTACGTGAGGTCCATTATTTGAAGGGTAAATATACCATCATAGATAGGAAGCACTGTATGGCTAATATATGATTGTATACATGAAGCAGCATTCTATCTTTATTGTGCATCACCAAATTATATTGAGTTATAAATGGTAAAAAACATTTTTGATGTATTTTTTAGAACATTAAAACCCCCCTGAAGAAGACCACGAATGTAGGGGTCGAAATACATGTGGGGTATTCTTGTGCATCCTAAGGTGTAACGTAACTTGTAAACATTGTTCCTATGATATATAATGTTACCATCAATTATGGCTACCCTATTTTTATGTCACCAACCAGAGCTCATATTTTAAACTCTTGGTATATCTGAATCCTTTTTCAATCATTAAATAAAATAACCATTTTTTACAACTACATATTTTGTTTATTTTGCTGATAAAAACCCTAGTGGGGAACCTTTCCCTTGCCTTGCAGATAACAGCAATATTGTCAGACAGCTGTGCTGGCATCAGATAAGCAGTCATCAGAAGGAGCACACAAGGCAGGCTGACAACACTATTGGTAATTGCAAGGCAGTATCTCGGTAATCTAAAAAACAAACAAACTCTTGCAAGCTACCATGTGAAAATCCAAATGATAATTAGAGATGATTTAAGGACAGCTGGTAGCATTAACCACGTCTCATATGCTCGTGCCAAATAAGAGTTTATACCAACATAATGCTGCGCTATCCAAATGTAATCAAATGATGATCGTACTAAATCCTAATATTACTGACAGCAGTTAAATATTGGTGGTGAGATATTCCATTCCTATGTAAAAAATCTAGTGAACACAATAATGAAATCTTATGCGATTAAAATTGCGATCATAAACAAATAAAAATTGCAATCCTATGCAATACTCCCAATGTCAACCTGTGTAGCATACACACCTTTTATATACACGTGTTGCATTCATATGCAACAGAGAAATATGCAACCCTATGCGATAATTGCAGACAACCTATAATTTACATAAATCTATATAAAAAAAGTGCATTGATATACATGCGATACTCCCAATGTCAACCTGTGTAGCATACACACCTCTATATACACATATAAATTTAAAAATGTAGCGCATAATGTGTGTGTAAGTGATTGAGAACAAATTATTTCTAATTTGTGCTTCAGAGGAAAATATAAATACAATTAGAGGAACATCAGCCTGATGGCCTGTGATAAGCATAAAGTCAATGATAAATGATAATAAGTGAACAATAATGTCCCGCAACACAGGAAGGTGAGTATACTCCGAAGTCAGGTGGTGTTCAAATGATTGTCCCAAATTGAACTTCATAAAAACCGGACCATAACAAAGAGATGAGGCAATGGTAGAAAGGATGGTATGTAGAAAAACTCTTACCAGATCCCGTGGATTCCCATGTCAGCGACAGGGAATCGCATGAGCAGTGTGCCATGGAAAGGGATGTCCCGTCACTGGAATCTTCTAGGCTGGAATCTGCATGGATCTCCGGGGGCCACCAGGTAGGTCCTCACAGCAAACAACCAGGATACAAATCAGGTGGACAAAGACGTCACTTGTAAAGCTGAAGTAGGCACTTGACCTCATTGGGAGGATATGTGGGAAGAAAAAATATGCCTCCACATGGTGCAGATAAAAAAGGGGGGTATTTTTATTTCTAAAAAAACACCATTGACAATAAGAAACGTGATCACAATGCATTAAAATAAATGGGCAACATGGAGGGTGGTGTAGAGCCTGATGCGTTTCGACCTAGGGGTCTTCAACAGGGGCCCCTGTTGATGATAAAACGGTCAAAACACGCTTTTAAACCACCTCTGGGTTTATGGTCAGCATTCAGATCCTTGGAAGGTTGCTTGCAACAATATTCATATGGAGAACAGAGGAAACTGGATAGTATATTACCGTTTTAAAAGTTTTATTTAAAATGACAATATTCCCTATATTAGGGTTAAAGAACAATTGAGGAAGCGCTGGTCTGACCTAAAAACTAGGGAGCCAGAACAATATTGCCGAATCAAGAAGGTGCGTAAAAAAAAGTAAGTACTTGTTGTGTGTTCCTATTGAGATACTTAACGTGCATGCTGATCCATATGCTTTTCGTTTATACAGCATCGTTGTAAAAGATCGTTCTTTTTAAACTACATATGATTATAATAAAATGTCGTTCGTTTGGCAAGAAATATGATGGTACAGGGTTCTACATACATTTAGGTCTTGATAATTTGTCGTATTAAAAGAAGTTTTGGATATTGTTGTGTAGATGTGTTTGAAACTAGAATGCTTAATAAAAAATGATTCAGTGTAATGTAAGGACAGGACACAGCAGCTGTTTCCACATCTGGACTCAGGAGCACTAGTGTACTGTGTGACACCAGAGAACATTTTTGAGGGTAACCCACACAGGGGCTCCAGGGAATACTTGAGGTGTCTCCATCTGTGAAACTTGGACAAAAATGTTAAGTATTGCAGTTTTGTTAAAAGGGAATTTGAATCATGTCTTAAAATATTTTCTTTTTTTTTTACAAACAGACAATTGTCCACCACTTCAAAGCAAGGTTTCATATTCCTATTTCTGGACTGAAATATCACTGTGTTAACTATACTTTTTGTTTCATTCTCATAGGGGAGAAAAGACTCAGACAACAGTCAGAGGATCCCAGGACCCCACAAAGTCACCAGCCTGAATCGGGAATTACCCCAAGCCCAAGACCATGCCCACCCGAGGATCTGGAGGAAGGAGAGTTGGAGGAAGTGGGCGAGATTTGCACCCCACCAAGTGAGTGTCTGACACCCCAGCTTAAGGTAATCTATTTAGGTGTGCATATTTCTAAATACATTTTTCTCCTCAAATTTTAGGTAATGTTCTGGTTGTGGAAGGCCAAGTGGCGGAGCCATTTAGAACAGGCAGTGCACAAAGACTCATTGGCCAGATAATGGTGTGGAGTGGCCAAATTGACAGCATGAGAAATCGGCTGGACAGCATGCAACAGGAAATGAAGAACATGATTGATGTTTTGGGGAGAATATAATCACTTTTTGCCTAAAATATCAATCATGTTCTTCATTTCAGTTTAAAATTGTATCTTTTTTATGTTTTTCAAGTTGTTAAATAGTAAAAGCCAAATTTAGCAGATGCACACGGTGTGTCATCATGTGCTATCTGCCATCAGGGGATCTCAATGTACTTGTTTTGTGTTTGCAACCCCTTCCTCATAATGCTAGTTTGTGAGAGGAAGGGATTGCGCACACAAAACACGTCCATTGATCCCCCATGATGGGAGATAGCACATGTTGACATTACCTATTTGGACTCACAATTTGTGTGCATCTGCTAAATTTCGCTTTTACATGGGTGACATCACCAGCACATTTTTTGACATGTTGAACTTTGTAAGTTCCAGAGTTGTGTTTTTTTATTATGTGTGAAAAAACCCTGTTGTAAAAAACAAAGTTGTATAAACAAATATATTGATAAAAAAACAAAAAAAAAATGATAAAAACAATAAAAATTTAACTGACGTTTTCAAAAAATGCACCTTTGAATGTGCGCACAGTAAAATGTTTTTACTACAACAATGTGTGTGGCTTCTTCTTTCAATACTCAATACCAGTTTTGGTATTGAGTATTGAATATAAATATACGAAGGCTAGTTTTACCAGACCGAGCGCTTCCGTCTTGTACTTGGTTCAGAGCATGCGTCAGTTTTGGTCCATCGGACTAGCACACAGACGAATGGTTTGTACGCTAGAAAGCCGAGTCCATCTGAAAGATTTGAAACATGTTTCATTTCTAGGTCTGTCGGACTTTTGGGGAAAAAAAGTCCGCTGGAGCCCACACACGATCGAATTATCCGACGGAGTCCGGTCCGCCGGACCAAGTCTGCCAGAAAGTCCGCTCGTGTGTACGCGGCATTAGTCTTGATGGATGACCCTTTGGAAAAATGGTGCCTATTGCTTTCCACTGTTCTCCACTCAAAAGATAAGGTATTGTTATCTCATAATGTCCACAGTGTTCCCTTTCTGTTTCCTAGACGATCCCAATTTACAGTCCACATTCTCTCCTCTGTGGAAACGCTCCCTCAAACATTGCTGAGCCAACCTCCATGGAATCATAAAATGTTACTCCTTGGCTGTCCTGTCACTAGCAAGCAAGAGTCGGCAATGTTTGGGGGAGCGTTTCCACAGAGGAGAGAATCTGGATCGTCTAGAAAACAGACAGAAAGGGAACACTGTGGATATTATGAGATAATAGTCCCTTATCTTTTGAGTGGAGCACAGTGGAAAGCAATAGGCACCATCTTTCCAAAGGGTCATCTATCAAGACTAATGCCCCGTACACACGGTCGGATTTTCCGACGGAAAATGTGTGATAGGACCTTGTTGTCGGAAATTCCGACCATGTGTAGGCTCCATCACACATTTTCCATCGGATTTTCCGACACACAAAGTTTGAGAGCAGGATATAAAATTATCCGACAACAAAATCCGTTGTCGGAAATTCCGATCGTGTGTACACAAATCCGACGGACAAAGTGCCACGCATGCTCAGAATAAATAAAGAGATGAAAGCTATTGGCCACTGCCCCGTTTATAGTCCCGACATACGTGTTTTACGTCACCGCGTTTAGAACGATCGGATTTTCCGACAACTTTGTGTGACCGTGTGTATGCAAGACAAGTTTGAGCCAACATCCGTCGGAAAAAATCCTAGGATTTTGTTGTCGGAATGTCTGAACAAAGTCCGACCGTGTGTACGGGGCATTAGAGGAGGAACTGCTGTTAAATCTGGAGAGAAACAAGCTCAATACCTACCCATTGATGCTATATTTGTGGCTACCCTTTGAAGTCCCGACTTCCATAGAGCCTATAGGAGTGCCTGGCTAGAGTGGTTATCGGAGGCGTTGGGAGGACCTGAAGGCCCGATCCGGGTACAGGCCACAAGCTTTTACAGCTCATTCAGCTACCATTGGTGGTGTGAAGAGGACCCAAGGGCCCTGGCCGGGTATAGGTTACAAGCTTCCACAGCTTTTTCCGCTGGTAAGCCTCCAGTTCATATGGTGGTGGAGTCACAGTGCTTCATAATACGGAAGATTGTTCACAGGGTGTCTCTATACTCAGATTCTCTGTTTGAAAATAACCCTTTATGCAAAGACTTTATTCAACGATGCTGCAGGGATTTTTATGTTAATTTTTCCTCACAGGTTTACTGAACATTTGCTCACCATTCAATCACTTGTCATATTGGACTATTTTTCAATATTTTTCTATATATATGTGTTCACTGGATCATATACACTTACATTGTTTTCTTTGCAGGTCAATTTCAAGCATTACCATTATATGTGTATACTTTACTGTTTATCATCTGCAATGAGTACCAGAAGAATGGAGTAGTAATGAATGGACTTTATGTTGCGATTTTGTGGACACAGATTAATGCATGAATTAGTTTGGCACAAGAGCACTTTAAACACGGTTCACTTTATTTCTATATTGATTATTGTATATTGATGCACTTTTATAAAGATTTATGTAAATTACAGGTTGTCATTGCAATTATCGCATTTATCTCACAGGGTTGCATATTTCTCTGTTGCATATGAATCCAACATGTGTGTATATAGAGGTGTGTATGTTACACAGGTTGACATTGGGAGTATCGCATGTATATTAATGCACTTTTTTTATATAGATTTATGTAAATTATAGGTTGTCACTGCAATTATCGCATTTATTGCAATTATCGCACAGGGTTGCATATTTCTCTATTTCATATGAATGCAACATGTGTGTGGGTGTATATAGAGGTGTGTATGCTACATAGGTTGACATTGGGAGTATTGCATAGGATTGCAATTTTTAATTCTTTATGATTGCAATTTTAATCGCATAAGATTTCATTATTATGTTCACTAGATTTTTTACATAGGAATGGAATATCTCACCACCAATATTTAACTGCAGTCAGTAATATTAGGATTTAGTACGATTATCATTTGATTTCATTTGGATAGCGCAGCATTATATTGGTATAAAAAGCATCTTGGTAATATTGCATTATGTTTCCTGCCTCTAAACGCCCCTCCATGTTAGCCTATTTGTGCATGCACACATAGGGGGTTATTTACTAAAGGTAAATCCACTTTGCACTGCGAGCGCACTTGAAAGTAAAGTCGCTGTAGATCCGAGGGGGACATGCAAGGAAAATAAAAAACAGCATTTTAGCTTGCACACGATAGGTTGATAAAATCAGCAGAGCTTCCACTCATTTCATATCTACTGTACCCCTTAGATTTAGAGCGACTGCACTTCCAAGTGTACTTTCAGTGTACTTTCAAGTGCACTTGCAGTGCAAAGTGGATTTGCCTTTCGTAAATAACCCCCATAGTCATTTACAGGTGTTTAACCACCTCAATACCAGGCACTTACACCCCTTTCCTGCCCAAGCCAATTTTCAGCTTTCAGCGCTGTCGCGGTTTAAATGACAATTGCACAGTCATGCTACACTGTACCCAAACAGGATTTTTTATCATTTTGTTCCCACAAATAGAGCTTTCTTTTGGTGGTATTTAATTTTTTGCTAAACAAATAAAAACAGACCTAAAATTTTGAAGGGAAAAAAAAAGTTTTTCTTTTGTTTCTGTTATAAAATTTTGTAAATAAGTAAGTTTCCTCCTTCACTGACGGGCACTGATGAGGAGGCACTGATGGGCACTCATAGGCGGTATTGATAGGCGGCACTGATGGGCACTCATGGGTGGCACTGGTGGGCACTAATAGGCGACACTGATGGGCACTGAAAGGCTGTACTGATTGGTACTTATGGGTGGCACTGATATGCGGCACTGATAGATGGCATTGATAGGTATCACTGATGGCACTGGCAGGCATTGGGGATGGGCATTGATTGGCAGCTGCCTGGGCACTGATTGTCATTTCCCTGGTGGTCTAGGGTGGTGCCAATCCCTGATGGTCCTGGGTGGGCATCTGAGGGGGGGGGCTGCGCTGATAAACAATCAGCACAGACCCCTCCTGTCAGGAGAGCAGCCGATCGGCTCTCCTCTACTCGCGTCTGTCAGACGCGAGTGAGGAAAAGCCGAGAAACGGCTTTTCCTGTTTACATCGTAATCAGCCGTGATTGGACATGGCTGATCACTTGGTAAAGCGCCTCCGTCGGATGCTCTTTACCGAGATCGGTGTAGCAGTGTGTCTGACACACTGCACCACCGATCGCTGCGATGCGCGCCCATTCTGGGTGGACGTCATATGATGGCCTCCCAGAACGAGAGCCACGCCGCCTAGCCGTCATTGGCAGGCGAGTTTAGTGGCAGAATTAAAAAAACACACTACCAGCGCGTTCAGGTACAGCATTGTTTGGGCAGAAAAGATGCCTGACGTGTCTAAAGGTATCTAAACTAAACTTAATTGCAAGGCGCGTCTAGCGATTGGGAGTTTATTCATTTAATTGACCATAATAATTTATTCTGGCAATTACCCCCTTTATGACCAGGCAGTTTTTTACGATACGGCACTGTGTTGCTTTAACTGACAATTGCGCATTCATGCCACATTGTACCCAAACAAAATTTATGTCCCTTTTTTCCCCACAAATAAAGCTTTCTTTTGGTGATATTTGATCACCTCTACAGTTTTTATTTTTGCGCTAATAAAAAAAAAACCCGACAATTTTGAAAAAAAAAAAAAAAATTTACTTTTTTGCTATAAAATATACCCAATGAAAAAAATTTTAAAAATCTAATTTATTCATCAATTTAGGCCAATATGTATTAAGGTACATGTTTTTGGTAAAAAAAAAATCCCAATAAGCGCATATTGATTGGTTTGCGCAAAAGTTATAGTGTCTACAAACTTTGGGATATTTTTATTTTTACTAGTAATCGCAGCGAACAGAAATTTTTAGTAGGACTGCGAAATTGCGGTGGACAAATCTGACACTAAGTGACATTTTTTGGGGACCAGTGACACTACAGTGATTAGTGCTAAAGAAAATGCAATGTCTATGTATAAATGACACTGGCAAGGAAGGGGTTAACAGCAGGGGCACTCAATGGGTTAAGTGTGCTTCTAGGGAAGGTTTTCTTACTGCGTGGTGGGGGGTTATTTAACTGGAGGAAGAAAGAGTTCTGTGCACCCCAGAACCGGTAGAAGCGAACAATGTACAGGCACGTTGTTTCGCGCAGCCGGGCCACCTTGCTACAGTATATGTGCGGTGGGCAGTCCGGAAGTAGTTAAGAGCCTAAATACACCTTTGGGCATGTTTTTTTTAATCTGCCTTTCTCCTGCCGGGAGAAAGTCATTTAGAAGAGCTTGGCAAATGCCCAGTGTGTATGAGGTCCTACATTGCAACAGAAAGTGCTGTTACTGGTAGGATGTTCAGGTAAGTAACTTTGCAACAGATTCACAAAAATATTTACTTGAGAAAACTGTATTTAGAGGGATATGATATCACTAAATAGGTTTTGGGTTTACATACACCACCGGGGCTTACTCCAGACTGTGCTAACTTCCTCAACAAATGTTCGTGCCCACTTCTTGGTCTCCAAGGCAACACATTTTGGGTGCATTTACCCCTTAGTCCAGATTGAGACTCGATATGGTACGCCATACAGGTACAGGCTTTCCCTAGCCTGGCTGCCTGATCTATTTGAACATCTTGGAGGTGGCGAAGGATCATAGGACTTTTCTAGCATTGGCTGCACCTTGTTTCCTTGGTACATGTGAGTGAATAGATTTTGTTTTTTTATCTATATTAGAGTTTTTTTGTCATGTTTAAGTGCAAAACAAGGTGTGGTAAGTCAGTAATGCAGGGAGACCACAGGCAATACTGGAGACTAGTCTATTGCTCTCCAATGTTCAGTTTCTCTTTAAAGACTGCCCAGCCCTTCCTGTGGCAGCCATGAGCTGTCCTTCTATAAATTGGTCAGTGGCCAAGGGTAATGGTTAGGGAAAGACTTTGCATTTGTATGCAAGTAAGGCTACATTCACACCGGCGATTTAGACCAGTGCAAGTTGTAGCAGCAGGAATCTTCTGATGGGTTTGAGCAGCTAGGTGTGGCCCTGTTTACTATGATGACAGGCCACCGGTGGCTGCAGGTATTCGCGGCTGTCCATAAAGACAGCAGTTACCTGCAGTGATCATAGCTGGACACACACAGAGTGCTTTCAGCAGCGATCACTACATTAAGCTCTGGCTGTGCAGAGAGCTGTAAATAGCTGTGGTCACGGGCGACCTCTCATTATAGTGAATGGGGCCGGCGGTCGCACCTAGCTGCTCTAACCCATATAGAAATGAGAAGATTCGTGCTGCTACAATTCGCACCAGCCTAAATTATTACTGTGAATGTAGCCATATGCCGCGTACACACGACCGGACTTTCCGGCAGAAAAGGTCAGACGGAATGATTCTGTCGGACATTCTGATCATGTGTGGGCTTCATCAGACTTTTGCTTTCTAAAATTCTGACGGACCTAGAAATAGAACATGTTTCAAATCTTTCCGACGGACTCAAGCCCTATCGGGAAAACCATTTGTCTGTATGCTTTTCCGACGGACCAAAAACAACGCAAGGGCAGCTATTGGCTACTGGCTATTAAACTTCCTTTTTCTAGTCCTGTCGTACGTCATCGCATTCTAAATGAACGGACTTTGGTGTGATCGTGTGTAGGCAAGCGGAATTCCGTCGGAAAGACCGTCAGAGGCTGGCCATACATTATACAATTTTTCTTGAACAATTTTCCTTTAGATTTGCCAAAACCATACAATATGAGGTTAAATCTAAACACTTTCCATTTGTATGCAATCAGGCATTCCCTTGCACTACATAGTTAAAGGTAAATCTAAAGGAAATTGAATAAGAATATTGTATAATGGATGCCCAGCCTAACAGTGCTGATTAGTCTGCATGTTTTATGTTAGTATATTTAAAACAGCTGATGTAGTAGATTCTGAATATACCACTATGTGTACATAGTTGGAGAATAGAAAGATTCACTTTAAGATAAAATATGGCTTTTACAAACAAAATATCTTCCCAATGTTTACATTTATCAACAACTGTGTAATGCAAGAGCCTACCTGATTGAATATTAATTTCATATATTTGGTTATTATTATACCTATAAGAGATTGTACGAACACATACCTCCCAACTTTTAAACTTCAGAATGAGGGACACTTGAGGGAGGAAGTGACCTGCGGCATGCGTAGCGTGGCAAAATGGGTGTGACCAAATGCTTAAGAGTGGGAATGCTGAAGGAGCGCAGTTAAAAAAAAAAAAAAAAAAAGTGCTTCCTTGTACTTATAAAAAAAAGCATTGATTGCTGTGCCACAAGCTGGAGTCTCAAGGACACAAAAAGAATAAAAAGCTTTCATTACAAATGGTTTTGCACAAACTGTGGAAGAGTGCGTTACACTAAGTATGGAAGGATTTAGGAATGCGTTACCTACAAAGTGCAAGGTTCAGGAGTGCATTTAGTACAGAGTGCAAGGTTCAGGAGTGCGTTTCATACAGATTGCAAGGTTCAGGAGTGCGTTTCGTACAGAGTGCAAGGTTCAGGAGTGCGTTTCGTACAGAGTGCAAGGTTCAGGAGTGCGTTTCGTACAGAGTGCAAGATTCAGAAGTGCGTTTCGTACAGAGTGCAAGATTTAGGAATGCAATGCATACAGAGTGCAAGGTTCAAGGCTGCATTTAGTACAAAGTTCAAGGTTCAGGGGTGCGTTTAGTACAAAGTGAAAGGTTCAGGAGTGTGTTTTGTGTTTAGTACCAAGTGCAAGGTTCAGGGGTGAGTTTAGTACAGGATGCAATATTCAGGGGTGCGTTTAGTACAGAGTGCAAGGTTCAGGGGTGCGTTTAGTACAGTGATCAAAAGAGAGCGTAGGGGGCGTGGCCGACCGGAGCTGTAGATGGACGCCTGATACCACAGCTCATCTCACAGGGGAGATATCCAAGCTACACAGGCCGCACAGCTAACCTAATCCAGTGCCATTCTAGCACCTAACACACCGGGGAACATGGCCAGCATGTCTAGGAAGAGAAACCCGGAGTACAAAACAAAAAAACTCACGAGTTCTCCTACAAGCCGGCGGAGCAGGTCAATGAACTCCAAGATGGCGCCAGCCCGGCCGCGCCGCGGGACTCATACACGGATCTACCGGACAAATTCCCAGTAGATCCTGCTCCATCCGACCCCCCAACTTTACCTCCTCACACCCTGGAAGGTGACCACCTCCTGAATAGCCCTGCTAAGGCTAAAATGAGGCTCGATGCGCCGCCGCAGCAGCCGCCCACAGCACAAATCGAGGCCCAGGCTTTCAATCCCCTTCTCAGCAACCAGGCCCTGCATTCATCCATGGCATCTTTCCCCACCTCGGGACAGCCTGTGATGGACACCACATTAAAGAACATGCTACTGTCACTGCAGACCTCCCTTATGACAGATCTCTCCTCGCTATTTGCTAAAATCTCAGACATACACTCAATAGATGATAGAGTGACATGCATTGAAAAAAATATGAGTGACTGCACTACCACAGTTAATGAAGTCATTGATATGTGTGAAGATGTGAGAGAGGAACAAACATGGATTCACGCCAAGCTGGCCGATTTAGAGGACAGATCTCGCAGTAACAATATCAAGCTGCGTGGAGTCCCCGAATCCATAATGCCTGCAGACCTGCCACGATACGTGAAAGAAATGATGCACGTCATTGTCCCAGAAGCATCCCCCAGGGACATAATCATAGACAGAATACACAGAATAGCCAAGCCATCCCACCTTGCTGCCTCCATTCCCAGAGATGTTTTAATGAGAGTCTACTTCTTCCACATCAAAGAGAAACTCTTGCTGGGGGTCAAAAATAAATCACCACTGCCTGCTCAGTACACAGGAATCCAATTTTTCCCAGATCTCTCTAAATATACTCTCCAACTAAGAAGAAACCTGAACCCGATCACCAAAGGGCTTCAAAACCATAAAATACCATACAAATGGCGTCATCCAGCGACTATCCTGGTCACTAGAAATGGTCAATCCCACGTCATACATGACCTAAACAAAGGCCTGCACCTCCTCCACAACTGGGGAATAATTATTGAACCTCCCAAGACCCCACCAATGCGCAACGGCCCCTCTCACCCCTGCAGCCGTATGGATCACCACCCCAGCTGAGGAGACCCCATAGTTACTACCGTAGTAGGCCTAACTACTGCATCTCACATCCCCTGGAGCTTGACGAATTGTTCCATTGACTGTTCAGCTCCCTTCGTTACTAACTGTTTATACCCCCAATTAGAGATTGAAGCGGTGTTTTACACCTCCTCTACATATCCCTTTTCAACATAGCAGAGTTACCTTATCGGCAGTTTGCTCGTTGGGTTCGTACTGTCAAGTGTGATTAACATTTTGCTCTATCTGCAGCTCTATTATCCAACCACTATTGAGTCCGTGGACCGAACTCCTTCTACCAACCGATACAGATACTAGGATCTTCCGACTCTTAGACCGGGACGACTAACTGTAAGTGATTTCCCATACAAACCTGCCTACACTTCCCAACACCATGATACTAAACATATTATCGCTAAATGCCAAGGGCCTGAACCATCCAGCTAAACGCCACTCTTTATGGAAAACTGCCAAAGCTCTCCAGAGTGACATTCTCTGTATTCAAGAGACACATCTGATAAAGTCAGATTCATCACTATGCACCAACCGCCAGTTTCCACACATCTTTCAAGCCTGCCACTCTACTAAATCCAAAGGCGTCATGATAGCAATCAAAGAAACAGTGGACTTCCACCTATCCAACCTACTAATTGACCCTGAAGGTCGCTACCTAATCTTAGTGTGTACCATCAACAAAGTTTTTTATACCCTCTCCAACATTTATGCACCGAACACTCACCAAATGAAATTCCTGCATAAGGTTCTACGGTTAACCAAACAGATAAGAAAAGGACATTTAATTCTTTGTGGGGATTTTAATATTGTTCCCGACATCAACATGGACACTACGTCTCCAGCGAAGAGGCGATTATCGCCATTGAAAAAATTTTTGTCCTCACAGGACTTATTTGATGTGTGGCGCTGCCACCATGGCTCAGATAAGGACTTTACCTACTATTCTCACATGCATAATTCATACTCACGAATTGATTTATTTGCCACTGATAAATGGCTCCTCCAGAATATATGTAAATCTGAAATCCACACCACAACATGGTCAGACCACGCCCCAATATCAATTTCTATTTCAGACTCCACTCCACAACGCAACACATTTTTGTGGCGTGCAAACAATTTTATACTGCAAAATGAAAAATACATGACAGAAATCTCCAACCATCTCACAGAATTTTTTTCTATAAAGAAAGGCACAGTGTCTGACCATGGGGTGGTGTGGAGCGCCCATAAGGACTACATTAGAGATATGTTGATTAAACTAAGTTCCCTTCACAAAAGGAAGAGGACGCAGCGTATAGATGAACTAACCTCCCAAATTACCTCCCTAGAACAACAACATAAAGCCAACCCCCAAAACCCGCAAACCCACCAATTATTGAACCTAAGGCAAGAACTGAAATCCTTGCTCCTTCAATCATTTGAATATCTCTAGCGTAAAATAAAAGCCACTTGTTACGCCACCTCCAACAAGGCAGGTAAAACTCTAGCAATGAAACTTAAGGATAGAAGACTTAAAACCAAAATTTCTCAGATTATCCACCCCCACACGAATATCCCCCAGTCCAACCCTCAAGAAATAGCCAACGCATTCAGCGACTACTATAGCGACCTCTACAATTTGAAACACGACACTAACCATCACCAGAAGAGATTAACCACTTTCTCCAATCTATTCAGTTACCCACCCTGAATGGAAATAAACTAGAAAATCTCAATAAGCCCTTTACAGAACAGGAAGTTCAAACATCAATTGATTCCCTACCTAATGGGAAAGCCCCAGGACCTGACGGCCTAACAGCCGAATACTATAAAAAGTATTCTCCACAGATTGTCCCACATATTACGGAGCTATATAACGCTGCCTCCTCTTCTAAACTTCCGAATGATTATTTGAATGCATTAATAGTTACGATACCAAAGCCAGGGAAAGAACCAAACACCCCCAAAAACTTTAAACCAATATCCCTACTCAACCTTGACCTGAAAATTTATGCTAAGACCATAGCCACACGCCTATTAGACATTATACCCACCCTCATACATAGAGACCAGACAGGATTCACCAAAGGGCGACAAGTACCAGACGCCACTAGAAGAATGATCAACTTGATACACCACGCTGAATCCACTGGAACGCCTTCTCTGCTCCTATCCTTGGACGCAGAGAAGGCGTTCGACAGGGTTCACTGGACCTACCTTGAAATGGTCCTCCAGAAATTTGGATTCAGAGACCACATCCTTAGAGCCATCTTAGCTATGTATACCACTCCTTCGGCCCAAGTCTTCACAGAAGGTATGCTTTCAAAACCATTCCCTATTACAAATGGCACACGTCAAGGCTGCCCCCTGTCCCCACTTATCTTTAACTTACTAATGGAACCTCTGGCACAACACATCAGATCCAATACTACAATATCCGGAATACAAATAGGTACCGTCTGCCACAAAATTAGTCTTTTCGCGGACGATGTTATTCTAGTACTCACTAATCCCACATCTTCCCTGGCGGAAGTACAAGCCACACTAAATTGGTTCAGTAAAGTATCGTATTATAAACTAAACACAACCAAATCTTCTATTCTTGATATTAATCTAGATGCCACCACCAAGAATTTACTCCAGACACAGTATTCCTTTGCATGGGCAGACAAGGAAATCACATACCTGGGAATCCAACTCCCAAAAATTACCAGAAATATCTACTCGTCTAACTTCCTTCCTCTCCTTCACAAAATCAAAAATGATACACAACATATTATAAGACACAAGCTCTCCTGGTCGGGGAGACTGGCAGCCTTCAAAATGACATGTCTCCCTCAAATATTGTACTTCTTCCGAACATTGCCAATTCCACTTCCCGCCTCTTTCTTTAAGTCCCTTCAGTCAATCTTCAACAAATTTCTTTGGAACGGGAAAAAACCCAGATGCGCACACGCAAAATTAATCAAACATAGATTAGCGGGAGGCACAGGATCAATAGAATTTAGGGATTACTACCTGGCCGGCATACTTGCACAACTCCCAGAATGGTTTCAACCTACTACTCAATCTCTATGGGCCCAGATAGAAAATCTTTCACTGATACACCCAAACCTAAAAAACTGGTTAATGAGTACTCCTTTGGGCTCTTATGTATCACCCTCCATCTCCCCGACTATGAAGGCTTCAGTCTATGCCTGGAAAAAAATACTCACCCTCTCAGACTACACCCCCCCCCAAGACACTCTTCAACATACCCCTAGAGACTCTTCACCATTTGTCACCTGACCTCAGACTCTCCAAATGGTCCCTCAATGGAATACACTCGCTACACCACCTTTTACAAGGTAATCAAATTAAGCCCTTCTCCCAACTACAAACAGAATACGCCCGCCACTGAAAGATTCACATTCCTCCGCATTCACCACTGCCTAAATAAACTACCTCTCCCCCTCTACAACATACCCCAAAAGACCTGGGATTTCCTCACAAACCCCACACCACGGCCCAAAGGCATATCTTACTTTTATACCCTGCTTCAGGGGAAAAGGTCCTTTACCAAACTGGTCCCCCACTATCAATGGGAAAAAGATCTTACAAGTACTTTTTCTGACGCACAATGGCAACTAGCTCTCAAGTCCACCTACAAAGCAACCCAATGTTCAACACTTTGGGAACTCACCCAGAAAATCTCGCTCTGTTGGTACTTAACCCCAGATAAGCTAGCTACCTTCAACCCCCACACCCCCAACACTTGTTGGAGATGTAAAGCATCTAGAGGTGACATGTTTCATATTTTTTGGACATGCCCCTCCATCCGGAAATACTGGTTAGATACGTTTAATCTGCTTACCAACATTACTAAAATTCCTATCCCATCCTCACCCGAGATGGCGCTTCTAAACTTAAACATAGAAAACATACCTGGACCTCTCAGACACACAACAACCCATATTCTCTTGGCTTCCAGACTCAATATAACACGGAATTGGAAGTCAGACACTCCCCCAACCACAACACAAACAATAGACCTGGTCTCACTCCACTTCAGCTACGAAACAATGATGGCCACCAGCAATGGTCGGGCCTCAAAAGCCACTAAACAATGGTTACCCTGGACAAACTGGACTAATGCTGCATTCCATACCCAGAATCCCAAAGTCAACCTCAAACCTTCTTGACCGAGCAATTTGTTCATCATGTCTTAGTCCTGATAGTTACACCTTGACTACAGCAGAGGTTTAACACCTCATTATACAAGAAATTGATTGTACTTAACAACTACCCATGGGGGCCGTTCTCCCCTTGCGGCACAAAGAGATCCCAATTGGGGTGCTGCGAAGGGAGTAAGGGCCCTATATGTATAATATTCTAACCACAGTACAATGTATTTCTATTCCTATGCTCATTTAATTGCACGTAATCCAATGACAAACTGCTGACTGTTACGTATAGTTTATTTTTGACAATTCTTTGTTCTGTTTAGAATTTATACACTACGTCGTTGCACGACGTACAATATCTTAATTGTACTTTGTATTTCCTTGCTAAAAATCAATAAAATAATTTGAAAGGAAAAGAGAGCGTAAATAGCTCTGGTCACGGGCGACATGTCATTATAGTGAATGGGGCCGGCGGCCGCACCTAACTGCTTAGACCCATATAAAAATGAGAAGATTCTTGCTGCTACAATTCGTACCAGCCTAAATCACCATACATTATACAATTTTTCTTGAACAATTTTCCTTTAGATTTGCCAAAACCAAAGAATATAACTCAAAACCATAGAATTATGAATATAAACTTGCATTTAGTACAGAGTGCAAGGTTTAGGAGTGCGTTTAGCACAGAGTGCAAGGTTTAGGAGTGCGTATACAGAATGCAAGGTTCAGGAGTGCGTTGTACAGAGTGCAAGGTTCAGGAATTAGTTAAACTGCAAAGACACCAATTAATTAAACATAGCACACTTATGTTCTAAAATCTTGATTACCAGCATACAGGAGCCGAGGCAAGAATGCAGGCATCAGATGGATCACAAATGAGTGCAGCGTAGCAGGACATGCAGCAGTGTGAAAAACCATCTAGCACAGCCAGGGATTGGTGGGTAAGCCGGTGGGTATACGACCGCAATGAGAGTGAGTGGAGCTGTCAAATCCAACCTCTAATGTTGGGGATGGGCGTGGCTGATATACGGGGCTCCGCCCCCTTTGTCAGACAACCTGTGCAGTGCAGATGGGGCGACCTCTCGGTTTCTCATCCCTGCAAATTAGGAATGAGCAACTGAGAAATATAGTAAAAGCAGCATACTTTACACACAGTAAGGCACACATTTAACCGCTTAATCGCCTTGGATGTTAACCCTTTCCCAGCCAGTCACATTAGTACAGTGACAATAGTATTATCACTGATCACTATATTAATGTCACTGGTGATGTCAGTCACACTCAGTTTCCCCCCAGCGTCAGTTTTCTCACTGCACTAGCACATTATAAGTCGCTGATCACTGCCATTAGTAGTAAAAAAAAATAAACATTCCAGTATACTGTATATATCATAGTTTGTAGGCGCTATAACGCAAACTAATCTATATACACTTATTGGGATTTTTTTATCAAAAACATGTAGCAGAATACATTTGGCCAAAATTTATGAAGAAATTTAGATTTTTACATTTTTTTTTTTATTTGTTATGTTTTATAACAGAGTTAACCACTTGCTGCCAAATCATCTGTACACCGTTGGCTTCAAGTGGTTTTACCGGAATGATGCCTGCAGCATCACCCTGGTACAATTTTTTTAGAGCTGACGGTCGGCTCTTTCGTAATGACAACCGATGCGGCTAAGCAGTTGCTCAGCTGTTATTACAAGCAGCGGCAGGGGACATCCTCACCTTCCGCCACTCGCCCGGGCTCTCCCATCTCACCACGAGACCCACGCGAGCAGCCGACACGTCAGCCGGATGGCTGAAGACCTGAACAAAGCTGGAATCGGCTTTGATCAGGTCTCAGCTATAGTAACCCGGAAGCGACGTCATGATATCACTTTTGGTTTACTTGGGAGCTAACAGTGCCAGTTTTCAAAAACTGAAAGTATTCAAAATGCAGATATTGGCATTTTGAATGCTTTCAAGTGCAGAGGAGGGGTTTGGGGTCTTTTAGATGATAGATTCTCCCCCCCCCCCCCATAAAGAGTACCTGTCACTGCCTATTACTGTCACAGGGCATATTTACATTCCTTGTGACAGCAAAAAAAGTGATTAGAATTTTTTTTTTTAATGGGACAGTGTAAAAAATAAAAATAAATAAATAAAATAATAAAAAATAAAATAAAATAAACAAGAAAAAAATAAAAATAAAATTTTCACATGCAGAAGTAAATGTAAACAGTGTTCAAACAGTGTTCAAACCACACATGTGAGGTATCGCCATTATCATTAGAGCGTGAGCAATAATTCTAAACAGGTAGCCATTAATACATTTTAAAGCGTCGACAATGGAGATGTACCGCAGTTTGTCGGCATTCCACGAGTGTGCGCAATTTTAAAGCATGACATGTTAGGTATCGATTTACTTGCGTTTGAAAGACGGGCAAATACAGTGTGACATAAAATATTGCAACAACCGCCATTTTACTCTCTAGAGTCTCTGTTAATAAAAATATAATGTTTGGGGGTTCTAAGTAATTTTCTAGCAAAATATAATGATTTTAACTTGTAAGCAACAAATGTCAGAAAAAGGCCTGGTCTTAAAGTGGTTAAAAAATATTGTTTTTTTCAAAATTTCGTTTATATCACAAAAAATAAAAAACCCAGTGGTGATGAAATACCACCGAAAGAAAGGTCTATTTGTGTGAGAAAAAGCTGAAATATATGTATAAATATCCAGGGTGTGTAACAAAGAAACAATTGTTAGATATCAGAAGTCCCAGAGGCATGGGCTGAATCTAGATAATTGGTGACAACTCTAAGGCCTCATGCACATGAGATGCTGTTAAACGGGCGTTCAGAGGCAGTTGGACACTTTTTTCAACTGCCCCTGAACTCATTCAATGTTATCCTATGTGTCCATGTACACAGTCTCGTTTTTTGGCATTTTTAGGCAGTTGTGTTTAACCTCGTTTTTCCAGAAGCAAAAAAATGGGTTCAGACGCAAACGTTTTCCCTGTTTCAGACGCCAAACGCGGCTAAACGCCGGTACCGCGTTTAGCCGCATTTGCATTTATAAGTGTTTTTAAAGGAACCATATTTTTTGGACCAGAAAACACAGAAATATGATGGTAAACTGCAGCAGAGAATGACATTTTGCGAGATACGGGGCCCCAAAGTCGGGTCGCAAAATGTCAAGCACTTCTGCAGCAGAGAATGACATTTTGCAACCTGAATTTGGGGCACCATATCTTGGGGCCACTAGGAACCCCAAATTTGGTATGCAAACACAGTGGAACTAGCACTACAACATATCCAAATTTGGGGTTTCTATCACCAAGTGGCCCTAAGATACGGGGCCCCAAAGTTGGGTCGCAAAATATCATTCTCTGATTTTGGGGCCCTGTATCTCAGGGTCACTTGGTGCTAGGAACCCCACATTTGGTATGCAAACACAGTGGAACTAGCCCTACAACATATCCAAATTTGGGGTTCCTATCACCAAGTGACCCCAAGATACGGGGCCCCAAAATCAGAGAATGACATTTTGCGACCCAACTTTGGGGCCCCGTATCTCGGGGCCACTTGGTGCTAGGAACCCCAAATTTGGTATGCTAATACCAAATGTGGGGTTCCTAGCTACAAGTGGCCCTGAGATATGGGGCCCCAAAGTTGGGTCGAAAAATGTCATTCTCTGCTCTGCAGACGCTTCTAGACTCAAACGCGGTATAACGTGGCTAAACGCTGCTAAATGTGGCATGCAAATGCGGCAAAACGGGCATTTCTAAATGCCGGTTTCAGCTTTTAAAAACATGTGTTCAGCAGAGTTTGCACCGGCGTCTCGTGTGCATGAAGCCTTATTAGCTGTACACGGCTGCCACATGGCCACCTCGCTCAGGCAGGGATCCAGAGAGCTGCAAAGAGAGAGAGAGAGGGGGAAGGGGAGAGGTTTGCCACTAGTGTAGTAATTGTTTTATTGAATGAGATAAAATAAACAGTGTATATTGAACTCACAGGCATCAGAAAGAATAGGCATATCTCAAAGTAACAATGTCCAGGGGCAAAGGAGCAGTGGATGTAGCCTAGCAAGGACTGCTGGGAGAACTCACTGGAGCCGATGAGTAAATCACAGGGGCCACCACTGGGAACCCTTCAGTGGACTGTCACAAGAGCTGTCAGGGATGCTAGAGGTTTCTGAGAGATGCGTTTTCGAAGGCAGGACAAGCCTTCTTCTGCAGACAACCTGCCTCCCCTACCTCTGAGAATAACTGCTACTAAATGCCCAGAATTAACCCTATCTGTGCCAGATAAATAGGGAAACTGAAAATACTGCAATATCTGACACATTTTAACCACTTAAGCTCCGGAAGGTTTTACCCCCTTTATGACCAGGCCACTTTTTTGCTATTTCGCACTGCGCTACTTTAACTGGCAATTGCACGGTTATGCAGCACTGTACACAAATGACATTTTGATTTTTTTTTCACACAAATAGAGCTTTCCTTTGGTGGTATTTGATCACCACTGGGTTTTTTATATTTTTATCAAATAATTAAAAAAGATCAAAAACGTTGGAAAAAAAAAAAAACACCAATATTTTCTACTTTCTGGTATAAGACATGTCCAATAAAAACATTTTAAAACATTTCTTCATAAATCTAGGACAAAATTTATTCTGCTACAGGTCTTTGGTAAAAAAAAAAAAAAAATCCCAATAAGTGTATATTAATTTTTTGTGTGAAAGTTATAGCATCTACAAACTATAGTATATATATTTGAAAATTGATCAATTCTGTTGTACTGATGACCTATCTCATTTCTTGAAACCCTAAAATGCCAGGACAGTACAGACCACTTTTGGTTTGCTTGTCTTGTCCCTATGGATGCCCTGTGGACGGACCACTTTTGGGATATGTGAAACGGAATGCCCTTATTAACTATATTGTGTTTAATATGTGTCTATATTGTATTTTTATCTATGTTTCTCCTTTTCCACATTTGTTAGTCATTCCGATGCTCCTGAATAAGCGCAAAGCGCGTAACATGTAGAGCCAAGATCAAGTCTATATCGCTTTACTGCAATATAGCCGCACTCTTGGATTCACTGCTGCAATGAAATTATATTCTCATCTTCCAGATTCCATGTAGTTGCAGATTGGTTGTATACAGTTGCATTATTTTAAACCAGTATTTGACTCATCAATGTGGATTTTAATGTATAATTTTCCTATGTTTATTTAATAAAAGTATATTTTTGTACATTCTGTCTGCATAGGTGTGCGTAGCCTAATGCATTAGGGTGTGCACCCTTAAGCTCAAACATACATGCATGTGTATGTATCTACATATATATGACTCTGGCACATTGATCTCCCTGCTGGCACAGTGAAAGAGAAAAGGATAAACACTTCTCTTATGGCAGAGCCGGTAAGAGGGAGATCTTTCCCATGTTCCTGTTGCTACACAGAACAATAACACTAATGCGCATGGGGGGATTAGGGTGTGCCTGGGCACACCCGACACACCCTGTGCGCACGCCTATGTCTGTCTCGTTGTGCCTAAAAAGTCCAAGCCTCCTTTCCAATTTCTTCTAAGTACAGACCCCTTATTGGAAAGTGCACAGTCTGAGGTATTTAGTAAGAGACATGGGAGGTAATTTTGGTAATTGCCTTTCATACATAACCCCCATGGTGTACTTTTTGAAGTTGTATTTTTTTTGTCACAATTTTTTAGAAATTGAATATTTTTTTTTTTTTTTACATTACATACTGTCATTTTTTCATTAATTTTTTTTAAACATTTTTTTAAACTTTTTTTTCTTCTTTTACAAGCTTTCAGCAGAGTAGTTCAGTGTTACCATAGTAACAGGGATTCCCTTAGGGATTTTTTTTTACACTTTGACTGCTGTTACAGTGATTATCACTGTAACAGCAATGTTTTTAACTGTAATGAATGGGTTACATTTGTAGCAGAATCTCTGACCTCTTTCAGCCCAATGAGAACCTTCAAGGCCAAAGATGGCTGATATCCTTCACTATGTGGTGGGTTGTGAGGCATAGTGGGTGCAAAGGTGGTAAAAGTCATTGGGTGCCAGATACTTCTTGGATGTAAAAGAGGTTTTATTTGATAGTCCTTTTTATATTTTGCAAGGGAAAGAGGGTTAGGGCCAGGACACCCTTAACCACTTGCCGACCGCCTAACGCAGATATACTGCGGCAGAATGGCACGGGCAGGCAAAATCATGTACCTGGTACGTGATTGCTTGCCACAGGCAGGGGGTCTGATCGGACCCCCCCCCGGTGCCCGAGGCGGTCGGCTTCTGTCTGGGAGCGTTCAGAGATGAGGGGGAGGCTATCCATTCGTTGCCCCCCCCCCTCGCGATCGCTCCCAGCCAATGAGAATCTTCCCCTGCCTCTGTATAGTACACAGAGGCAGAGGAAATGATGTCATCTCTCCTCGGCTCGGTATTTTCCATTCCGGCGCCGAGGAGAGAAGACATCCGAGTGAGTTACACCAACACACACACACAGTAGAACACACCAGGCATACTTTACACCCCCCATCACCCCCCGATTACCCCCCGATCACCCCCTAATCACCCCTTCCCCCCGTCACAGTGACACCAAGCAGTTTTTTTTTTCTGATTACTGCATTGGTGTCAGTTTGTGACAATTAGTGTGGTAGGGCAGTTAGTATTAGCCCCCTTTAGGTCTAGGGTACCCCCCTAACCCCCCCTAATAAAGTTTTAACCCCTTGATCACCCCCCGTCGCCAGTGTCACTAAGCGATCATTTTTCTGATCGCTGTATTAGTGTCACTGGTGACGCTAGTTAGGGAGGTAAATATATAGGTTCGCCGTCAGTGTTTTTATAGGGACAGGGACCCCCCATATACTACCTAATAAAGGTTTTAACCCTTTGATTGCCCCCTGGTTAACCCTTTCACCAGTGATCACCGTATAACTGTTACGGGTGACGCTGGTTAGTTAGTTTATTTTTTATAGTGTCAGGGAACCCGCTGTTTATTACCTAATAAAGGTTTAGCCCCCTGAACCCCCGGCGGTGATATAAGTTAGGTTTTAGGGTCAGATAGGGTTTGCGTCGCCCCAGGCAGCGTCAGATTAGCGCCAGTACCGCTAACACCCACGCACGCAGCATACGCCTCCCTTAGTGGTATAGTATCTGAACAGATCAATATCTGATCCGATCAGACCTATATTAGCGTCCACAGCAGTTTAGGGTTCCCAAAAATGCAGTGTTAGCAGGATCAGCCCAGAGACCTGCTAGCACCTGCATTTTGCCCCTCCGCCCGGCCCAGCCCACCCAAGTGCAGTATCGATCGATCACTGTCACTTACAAAACACTAAACGCATAACTGCAGCATTTGCAGAGTCAGGCCTGATCCCTGCGATCGCTAACAGTTTTTTTGGTAGCGTTTTGGTGAATTGGCAAGCACCAGCCCCAGGCAGCGTCAGGTTAGTAACAGTAGCGCTAACACCCACGCACGCACGCATGCACCGTACACCTCCCTTAGTGGTATAGTATCTGAACGGATCAATATCTGATCCGATCAGATCTATACTAGCGTCCCCAGCAGTTTAGGGTTCCCAAAAACGCAGTGTTAGCGGGATCAGCCCAGATACCTGTCACTTGTCACTGTCACTTACAAAACACTAAACGCATAACTGCAGTGTTCTCAGAGTCAGGCCTGATCCCTGCGATCGCTAACAGTTTTTTTGGTAGCGTTTTGGTGAACTGGCAAGCGCCAGCGGCCTAGTACACCCCGGTCGTAGTCAAACCAGCACTGCAGTAACACTTGGTGACGTGGCAAGTCCCATAAGTGCAGTTCAAGCTGGTGAGGTGGCAAGCACAAGTAGTGTCCCGCTGCCACCAAGAAGAAGACAAACACAGGCCCGTCGTGCCCATAGTGCCCTTCCTGCTGCATTCGCCAATCCTAATTGGGAACCCACCACTTCTGCAGCACCCGTACTTCCCCCATTCACATCCCCAACCAAATGCAGTTGGCTGCATGAGAGGCATTTTCTTTATGTCCTCCCGAGTACCCCTACCCAACGAACCCCCCAAAAAAGATGTCGTGTCTGCAGCAAGCGCGGACATAGGCGTGACACCCGCTATTGTCCCTCCTGTCCTGACAATCCTGGTCTTTGCATTGGTGAATGTTTTGAACGATACCATGCACTAGTTATTAGCGTAGGATACAGCACTGCACAGACTAGGCACACTTTCACAGGGTCTCCCAAGATGCCATCACATTTTCAGAGACCCAAACCTAAAAAAGTGTAAAAAAAAAAAAATATATATATATAAAATAAAAAAAAACAAAAATAGTTGTTGTTTTATTGTTCTCTCTTGCTCTATTCTCTTTCTATTGTTCTGCTCTTTTTTACTGTATTCTATTCTGCAATGTTTTATTGTTATTATGTTTTATCATGTTTACTTTTCAGGTATGTAATTTTTTATACTTTACTGTTTACTGTGTTTTATTGTTAACCACTTTTTTGTTTTCAGGTATGCCATTCACGACTTTGAGTGGTTATACCAGAATGATGCCTGCAGGTTTAGGTATCATCTTGGTGTCATTCTTTTCAGCCAGCGGTCAGCTTTCATGTAAAAGCAATCCTAGCAGCTAATTAGCCTCTAGATTGCTTTTACAAGCAGTGGGAGGGAATGTCCCCCCCCCCACCGTCTTCCATGTTTTTCTCTGGCTCTCCTGTCCCAACAGGGAACCTGAGAATGCAGCCGTTGATTCGGCCAGCTGACCATAGAGCTGATCAGAGACCAGAATGGCTCCAATCATCTCTATGGCCTAAGAAACTGGAAGCTACGAGCATTTCATGACTTAGATTTCGCCGGATGTAAACAGCGCCATTGGGAAATTGGGAAAGCATTATCACACCGATCTTGGTGTGGTCAGATGCTTTGAGGGCAGAGGAGAGATCTAGGGTCTAATAGACCCCAATTTTTTCAAAAAAGAGTACCTGTCACTACCTATTGCTATCATAGGGGATATTTACATTCCCTGGCATAACAATAAAAATGATAAAAAAAAAATAAAAAATGAAAGGAACAGTTTAAAAATAAGATAAAAAAGCAAAAAAAAAATAAAGAAAAAAAAAAAAAGCACCCCTGTCTCCCCCTGCTCTCACGCAAAAGTGAACGCAGGCGTTGGTCTGGCGTCAAATGTAAACAGCATTTGCACCATGCATGTGAGGTATCACCACAAAGGTCAGATCGAGGGCAGTAATTTTAGCAGTAGACCTCCTCTGTAAATCTAAAGTGGTAAGGCTTTTAAAGGCTTTTAAAAATGTATTTAGTTTGTCGCCACTGCACGTTTGTGCACAATTTGAAAGCATGTCATGTTGGGTATCCATGTACTCGGCCTAAGATCATCTTTTTTATTCCATCAAACATTTGGGCAATATAGTGTGTTTTAGTGCATTAAAATGAAAAAAGTGTGTTTTTTTTCCCCAAAAAATGCGTTTGAAAAATCGCTGAGCAAATACTGTGTGAAAAAAAAAAAAAAAAACACCCACCGTTTTAATCTGTAGGGCCTTTGCTTTAAAAAAATATATAATGTTTGGGGGTTCAAAATAATTTTCTTGCAAAAAAAAAAAATATTTTTTTCATGTTAACAAATAGTGTCAGAAAGGGCTTTGTCTTCAAGTGGTTAGAAGAGTGGGTTATGTGTGACATAAGCTTCTAAATGTTGTGCATAAAATGTCAGGACAGTTCAACCCCCCCCCCCCCAAATGACCCCATTTTGGAAAGTAGACACCCCAAGCTATTTGCTGAGAGGTATAGTGAGTATTTTGCAGACCTCACACACAAAGTTTTGAAAATTGAAAAAAGCAAAAAAAATGTTTTTCTTGTCTTTCTTCATTTTCAAAAACAAATGAGAGCTGCAAAATACTCACCATGCCTCTCAGCAAATAGCTTGGGGTGTCTACTTTCCAAAATGGGGTCATTTGGGGGGGGGGGGGGGGTTTGTGCCATCTGGGCATTCCATGGCCTCCGAAACTGTGATAGGCAGTGAGGAGTGAAATCAAAAATTTACGCCCTCAGAAATCCTGAAGGCGGTGATTGGTTTTCGGGGCCCCGTACGCGGCTAGGCTCCCAAAAAGTCCTGCACATGCGGTATTCCCATACTCAGGAGAAGTAGCTAAATGTATTTTGGGGTGCAATTCCACATATGCCCATGGCCTGTGTGAGCAATATATCATTAAGTGACAACTTTGTGCAAAAAAAAAAAAATTGTCACTTTCCCGCAACTTGTGTCAAAATATAAAATATTCCATGGACTCAACATGCCTTTAAAAAAATAGCTTGGGGTGTCTACTTTCCAAAATGGGGTCATTTGGGGGGGTTTGTGCCATCTGGGCATTTTATGGCCTTCAAAACTGTGATAGGTAGTGAGGAGTGAAATCAAAAATTTACGCCCTTAGAAATCCTGAAGGTGGTGATTGGGTTTCGGGGCCCTGTACATAACTAGGCTCCCAAAAAGTCCCACACATGTGATATCCCTGTACTCAGGAGAAGCAGCTGAATGTATTTTGGGGTGCAATTCCACATATGCCCATGGCCTGTGTGAGCAATATATCATTTAGTGACAACTTTTTGTAATTTTTTTTTTTTTGTCATTATTCAATCACTTGGGACAAAAAAAATTAATATTCAATGGGCTCAACATGCCTCTCAGCAATTTCCTTGGGGTGTCTACTTTCCAAAATGGGGTCATTTGGGGGGGGGGGTTTGTACTGCCCTGCCATTTTAGCACCTCAAGAAATGACATAGGCAGTCATAAACTAAAAGCTGTGTAAATTCCAGAAAATGTACCCTAGTTTGTAGACACTATAACTTTTGCGCAAACCAATAAATATACGCTTATTGACATTTTTTTTACCGAAGACATGTGGCCGAATACATTTTGGCCTAAATGTATGACTAAAATTGAGTTTATTGGATTTTTTTTATAACAAAAAGTAGAAAATATCATTTTTTTCAAAATTTTCGGTCTTTTTCCGTTTATAGCGCAAAAAATAAAAACCGCAGAGGTGATCAAATACCATCAAAAGAAAGCTCAATTTGTGGGAAGAAAAGGACGCAAATTTTGTTTGGGTACAGCATTGCATAACCGCGCAATTAGCAGTTAAAGCGACGCAGTGCCAAATTGTAAAAAAGGGCTCTGGTCAGGAACGGGGTAAATCCTTCCGGGGCTGAAGTGGTTAAGTAGTTGCAATTTCAAATGTAGTTGCATTATATATTTTTTTAGCAGAGACAGACTTTAATCAGAGAGCTGTCATCCAAATAGAAGGTAGGGTTAGAGCTGCATGTCATTCCATAGACGCTTTTCGTCATTACGACTTTGTCTGAGGGTGTGGCCTTATGGCGGTGCGTTCCAGTATTTAACAGCCGTCACTTCAGCCAGTTAATCCTCTGAGTGCCCGAACACTCCACTTCTCAGTGGTGCATGCTAGCGGCGGAATTTATACGCTCCGAGGACAACATAATAAAGCTAAGATAGATGCGGCCCATAGATATTTACCCACAATCAGTACAGTTAATACATAAGTTTTACATATGCATAAACTAAAATCTATCATAAACACTTCCAAAGGTCTAAATTCATATCTAAAGACTAAAATAAAATACAAATTAATCTTAAACTTGATAGCTCATAATTAAAATTGACACATTTTTATAAAAAAAACATATCAATAAAATTCAAAGAAAATGTAAAGAATTTCCAATAAAATCATATCATAATAAACGACAAGGCAAAGATATAATTTCAGTAATCACTGATAAAACAATTATTATCAAGTTCTACATTTAACCCTTTTGGCGTGAGTGTGTGAGTGTGTCTGTCAGATAAATCCAGTGTGTTTCACGTTTGGATAATTCCCTTACTATATTGGAACTTCTCCACACTGATTTGACCCGCTTAAAAAGTAGAGACACACTATGACTACATGTGTAGTCAGTGGCAGCCCCTGTGTTGTGGGCGCACGGGCGCTGCCCCCCCGCCACCTCCGCTGCCCTCCCAATTCATGTGCCCGCCCCCTTTCAGGACGCCGGACACATGTGTATTTTGAAGCATGTGATTAGAGCCAGAGGCTCTAATAGGCTTCAAAATAGGGTGGGCTCGGGGTGCAGAGCACTGTGTCCCAATCCCACCCTGTTGTGTGGCATAGCGAATGAATTTTCGCTATTTTCACACTGAGGTTCCTCCCTGCCAATCAGCAGGCAGGTCAGTGAGACCTGTCTCCCGATTGGCCAAAGCATTAGGCCATCCTATTGGATGCCTACCGCTTTGGCGGAAGAGAAGATGAGCGGACACAGGAGCCGCAGCCGTCGCTTCCTGCCAAGGAGAGCCGCCGAGGAAGAGACGAGAGCCACCATGAAAGAGAGCCACCGAGGAGAAGATCTGACGAGGAAGAGAGCCGCCGAGGAGAAGATCCGCCGAGGAGGAGAGCCCTGGCCCCTGTCACTCCAGGAGAGGAGCGGGAAGTGCCTCCTGACCGGGAGGGTGGGTTAGGGAAGTGACAAGTGGCTGCATTTGAAGTGACAAGTGGCTGCATTTGATGGGCACAGGTGGCTGCATTTGACGGGCACAAGTGGCTGCATTTGACAGGCACAAGTGGTTGCATTTGACGGGCACAAGTGGCTGCATTTGATGGGCACAGGTGGCTGCATTTGACGGGCACAGGTGGCTGCATTTGACGGGCACAGGTGGCTGCATTTGACGGGCACAGGTGGCTGCATTTGACGGGCATAAGTGGCTGCATTTTATGGGCACAAGTGGCTGCATTTGATGGGCACAGGTGGCTGCATTTGATGGGCACAGGTGGCTGCATTTGATGGGCACAAGTGGCTGCATTTGACGAGCACAAGTGGCTGCATTTGACGAGCACAAGTGGCTGCATATGATGGGCACAAGTGGCTGCATCTGACTGGCACAAGTGGCTGAATTTGATTGGCACAAGTGGCTGCGTATGATAGGCACAGTGGCTGCATTTGATGGGCACAATGACTGCGTTTGATGGGCACAATGGCTGCGTTTGACGGGCACAGTGAGGCTGCAATTGATGGGGGGGTCAGTATTGTATTGTTGGAGGTGGAAGTAAACTTCTCTAAACCTTCATTGGTCTGGAAACTTCTCTACATGCCTTACACGTCCTACATGCAAAAAACCCAACTCTCCCAAAAGGATGGTGGTCTTGTAGGAGGGTACTAGTACTTTTTTTACCATCATATCCCCAAAACTAGGGGCCTTTCTGTAGATAAACTTAGGTGTGGGTGGGAACCAGGGCTCAAGTTCTGCGGAAACGCGCGGGAACGATGTTCCTGCACTTTTTTCGCAGCAAGAATGTCGTTCCCGTTAGCAGCTGTGTCCTGCAGGACTGTGAGATGTGGCAGGCAGTGTGAGGTAGTGGGTGGGAAGGTAGGGCGTCTGTGCCAAGGGGGGTCAGTCCGCCCCGGTGCCACACATTGGGGAGGGGGGTGTCATCCCAGCATGCCCGTTCTCCCCTCCCTCAGTCCTCCTCTGCCTCCAGTGCTCCTGTAAGGTCCCGCCCCCTAGAGTTTAGTGACAGGTGGAACAATGCCAGTGTCACCGGCATGTGTTATAGGAGGCGGAAATTTGTTACAGCGGCCGCTGGAGGAGAAGGGCAGAGGGAGGGGAGGACGGGCGTGCTGGGATGACACCCTTTCTCCCCAATGTGTGACGGACTGACCCCCATTGGTAAGGCTGCATTGATGGGGATACTAATCAGGCTGCACTGATGGGGACACTGATCAGGCTGCACTGATGGGGACACTGATCAGGCTGCACTGATGGGGACACTGATCAGGCTGCACTGCTGGGGACACTGATCAGGCTGCATTGCTGGGGACAAGCATCATATAAACAAAAAAAAATTGTTTAATGTTGTTATAGAATTAGGTCTGCAAATGTATGTTTAGCTCAACAAGTTTTAAAGTGCTTCCCACTGGAGCTCATTGTTTTAACTTCCATGACATGCCATTTTTGTAAAAATAAATATGTCTATTTTTTCACATATTATTGACTTAATCCGTTTACTTTGCTGCCTAAAAACCCCACCCCGGGGAAATTCCTCTCTCTTGTTCTTATTTTTAGGGGTGAGCAGCATCTTTTCTCCTCTCTCTGTGTCCTCTCCTTGTAATACATTTTTGGGTGGTTAAACACCCCTTCCCCTTTGACACATGAGAGTTGAAACACTTTGATCTCATCCCTCTTTCAGAAATTAAATAGAATACTTGAGAAAAAATCTGTACTTTATTGGCATATTAAATCTTTAGACAGATATAGCAAGGAGAAGAATAATCCTTTGGGACTTCGGGTCCAAATATTTCCCAATTTGGATCAAATCAGCACCGAATGTAAAAGAGAGTGGGAAGCTAATTTAAATGCATGCTCCCAGGAAATGATGGCTATCCTTACCAGAGAATACAATAAACAAATGGTATTATTGGACACAGAAACAATATAGAAGTGTCTTTAAGACCTTTCATGCAACACGCTCTCTATTTGGAGCTGCAGGCGAATCTTCGGGATGGCCTGTCGGCCTATAATAGGAGCGTCTTGCAGAAAAAAGAGTCGAAATTCTGGAGGGACCAAACTGCTTTCTCGGAAGGATGAGCATACAAATGGAACACTAATCCTCAAAAAAATTATCAAAAAAACAAGCATCATATATCGCAACAACAACCTAACAATACGAATATCATATCAAAGCCCAAGA
Organism: Aquarana catesbeiana; assembly: GCF_042186555.1. Classification (NCBI taxonomy): domain Eukaryota; kingdom Metazoa; phylum Chordata; class Amphibia; order Anura; family Ranidae; genus Aquarana; species Aquarana catesbeiana. Next base: position 326,778,677 of record NC_133327.1, on the reverse strand, counting down.
ATGGATTTAATCCTAGTCAAAACCAAAAGACACCATCTAAGGGACGTGGCAAATTTAAAAGGAGCCGCAACAACAGGGGCTCCCCAGAGCAAGATAGGAATAAACGTACCATTGAGACCATCTCAGGGAGTGGTTCTAGTGCTCCCATCTGTGAGCACATAACACCCTCCGGGCCCAAACTTGATACAACTAACATAGGCACAAGTGAAGTAGACCTTTCATTTTCCAATATCTCAACAAATAAGATACATGCAAACTTATTAGTAGGATGTTCAAAATCTGGACCTCAGAGTCCTTTAAACCAAGCATGGGGATCCTCCTCATCCCAAACAAACAGGGGAGTAGGGAATCTGGACGCTTATGTCACGCGGATTCAACAGAATCCTTTAGCGTGATTAATCGTCCTACTCTCTATCCCCAGTCGAAATTTATGTACTATCACACGGATTGACCTTTTGCCCACAGGAGAACTTTGATTTATTCGAAGTAGTCACTGATTTGCAGCTCTTTGCACGTCGGCTATTACTGAAGAGCCATCATGCAAAGACTGATACTAACATCGATACGACCGAGTGGGCCAGTTTTAGTATGAAGCAATTTAAAGCCCTACGTGACCTGACACTCCTATTCCAGGAAAACAATACCTTAGATCTTAAAGATCAAATTGATTTGGAAACTTTATGTCAGGAGACGCAGGTCGCCTCCGTCCGCCGGGCTGCGGGGCGCATGCGCAGCGGGCTGGTGTTGAGATGTGCACCCATTCGCGGCCCGATGGTGCAGCGCGCCCGGGTGCACGGCGGTCCCCGTGTGCGTGCCGTCGCCTGTGCGGGTGCCCGGTAGCGCGTCACGCTGACGCGCTCGCCGGGAGGCTACTTCAGACTACTCCAGCGCCCAGTCGGGTTGCTGGTTTGTCGTCAGCTGCTCCCCTGTACCTTGCCCTGAGAAAGTTCCCTGTTCCTGTTTACTTGATCCCCCTGACCACTGCCTGTTTAACGACCACTCTACCTGCCTGCCGGATACCCCTGATCTCTGCTTGTTTAAAGGACTATTCTACCTGCCTGCCTGATACCCCGACCTCTGCTTGTTTAAAGACCACTCTACCTGCCTGCCTGATACCCCTAATCTCTGCTTGTTATAAGGACTATTCTATTTGCCTGCCTGATACCTCTGACCTCTGCTTATTAAAGAACCACTCTGCCTGCCTGCTTGATACCTCTGACCTCTGCTTGCCCTACGGACTTCCCTGCTCTCAGTCACAGCGGTCCTGCACGGTACCCGCCAGGTGTCTTCCTACATCTACAGCGAATCCAAGTCTACCTTCCGCAGCCACCGGAAGCCCGTGCCTCCGCATGCTTCCGATCCCCTGTATCACCCTTGGGGGTTCGGGTGCGCGTGGTCGTAAGGGCGAGCCGCTTTCGGCATCTCGGCCTCGGTGAGTATTGACGTGACAGTACAAACCAGCCAGATGTCCCCCTTGGAGATCCTGTGTCAGCAGGTCTCCACCCTGGCAGACTCGGTGCAGAGACTACAGGAGGGATATACCCAAATTGACAGCCGTCTCCAACAGCTGACGGGACCATTCCCTTCTTCTGCCGCAGCACCCGCACCCAGCAGTGAAGGCCCGCTTCCCCAGGCTACCGCCAGTCCTACAGTTGTAATGGCACTTCCGGAACCTAGGGTCCCCACACCGGAACGGTTCTCAGGGGACCGTAAGAAATTAAGAGCTTTTAAGAATGCATGCACTCTTTATTTTGCTCTGCAGCCCCGAACCTTTGCATCAGAGGTGGTTAAGGTGGGATTTGCGATCTCTCTGTTGTCCGAAGAACCTCAAGCCTGGGCCCATGGCTTGATGGTGTCGGGAAGTCAGGTGCTTAATACAATCAATACGTTCTTCGAGAGTATGTCGCAGCTTTATAATGACCCACAACGCATGGCTACGGCCGAAGCTATCCTGCACCACCTAGCCCAAGGAAGGAGACCAACTGAAGATTATACGGTGGAATTCCGTAAATGGGCGGTCGATACAAATTGGAATGAGCCAGCCCTACGCTATCAGTACCGCCAAGGCCTGTCCGAACTCCTCAAGGACGAGTTGGCCAGGATGGAGACCCCCGCATCTTTGGAGGAGTTAATCCAGGCAGCCACAAAACTGGATAGACGTTTGCGGGAACGTCGTTCAGAACGGTTCCAAAGTCCACGCCCTGTGTGGACGACATCAAGACCTCAACCTACTCAAATACCGTCTCCTATGACAGCCGGGTCTACTACCCTTCCCAATACCGAACCTATGCAGCTTGGTCTGGTACGGCCTCCACTGACCTCGGAAGAAAGACAACGTAGACGGCAGTCCAACTTGTGTCTCTATTGCGGGGGAGCCGGACACTTCCTGCGCAACTGCCCGATAAGGCCCAGTAAGTTTTTTCAGCCAAAATCAATGAATTGCCAAGACAACAATGCTCCTAAATCTTACGTTGTGTTGTTTATTTCTCTACAGCTACCGGAAGGGGAGTCCCGCCTGCCAGCGATCATTGATTCGGGTGCATGCAGTTGCTTTATGGACGCTGCTCTGGCCCGGAACCTGCATGTACCCTTGCAAACCAAAGCTCAACACCTACGGGTTAACTTGGCTGATGGGTCTCTTCCCAGTTCAGGTCCAATTACCCAGGAGACCCAACCCATTCTAGTAACTACTGACTCCGGGCACCAAGAGCTCCTACGCCTAGACCTTATTCACTCTCCCATGTTTCCAGTCATTCTAGGCTTACCCTGGCTACAGGCTCACGATCCTCTGATCCAATGGAGTACTAAGGCGGTTTCGTTTCCCTCTTCATACTGTTCTCAACGTTGTCTTCCTTTGGAGCCCAAGATCTGTGCCACAATTACGGCTCCTTCAGTTAACCTCTAACATGTTCCTCAGGAGTATCTTGAGTTCCAGGAGGTCTTCAGCAAACAAAAGGCCGATCGCCTTCCGTCTCATCGACCTTATGACTGCCCAATCGACTTACTGCCAGGGTCAGAGATTCCATTTGGTCGTATATTTCCCCTCTCAGAAACGGAGCTGGAGGTTCTCAAACAATATATTGACGAAAACTTGAAGAAGGGGTTCATCCGTCCTTCATCTTCACCCGCTGGAGCGGGTATATTCTTTGTCGGGAAGAAGGACGGCTCCCTTAGACCCTGTGTGGATTATCGGCAGTTAAATAACATCACCATCAAGAATCGGTATCCATTGCCGCTGATTCCAGAGCTGTTCCAACGGTTCCGGTCAGCTAGAGTCTTTTCCAAATTAGATCTCCGGGGGGCATATAACCTTGTCAGAATTAGGGCCGGGGACGAATGGAAGACGGCCTTCAGGTCCAGGTTCGGGCATTTCGAATACTTGGTGATGTCATTCGGGCTTTGTAATGCTCCAGCCACCTTTCAACACCTAGTGAATGACATTTTCTGCAAATACCTTGATGATTTCCTTGTAGTCTATTTGGACGATATACTAGTTTTTTCTTCCACGATTGAGCTGCACAGGGGGCATGTCAAAACAGTTCTTGCCATTCTGAAGCAACACAAACTCTACTTAAAAATGGAGAATTGTGAGTTTGAGAAATCAGTCGTGCAATTCTTGGGGTTCATCATATCGGCAAATGGGGTTGAAATAGACCCCCAAAAGATACAGGCTATCCAAGAGTGGCCAGCTCCATCTGACAAAAAGGGAGTCCAACGGTTTATAGGATTCGCCAACTTTTACCGAAAATTTATCGTTGGATTCTCTGCTATAGTGACACCTATCACCCAGCTAACCCGCCAGCACGGCTCATTCCGGTGGTCCCAAGCCGCACAGGAAGCCTTCCTGAAACTAAAAAACCTGTTCAGCTCCACTCCCATTCTCCGACACCCTGATCCTTCTCAACCATTTGTATTCGAAGTGGACGCATCAGAGATCGCAACAGGAGCAATTCTTTCCCAAAGACAAGGACCTAAAGCCATTCTACATCCAGTTGCATTTGCATTCCGGAGACTCAGCTCAGCGGAATTAAATTACGATGTAGGTGACAGGGAGCTGCTGGCCATAAAATTCACCCTGGAGGAATGGAGATATTTACTTGAGGGGGCACTCCACCCAGTGATGATCTTCACAGATCACAAGAACCTTGAATACCTCCGAACAGCAAAACGACTCAAACCCAGACAAGCCCGTTGGGCTCTATTCTTCTCTCGCTTCAATTTTCATATTTCTTATAGACCTGGTGCAAAGAATGGGAAGGCAGACGCCCTTTCTCGGATGTTTTCAGCGGATCCCCAAACTCCGGAACCAAGCACAATCCTCTCTCCTCAAAATTTCCTTGGGCTGGCACAGACGGACTTAGTATCATCCATCAAAACCTCATCCAATTCATGTACGGAACCAGAGGTACAGTCTTTGAAGAAAGATGGGGGGTTTTTTTTGGATCCGGGGTAAAATTTTTGTACCTCAGAAAACCCGGTCAACAACCCTCAAAATGTGCCACGACCACAAACTGGCCGGTCAATTCGGAGTTAGGAAAACATCTGACCTGATCTCTCGCTCCTTCTGGTGGCCGGGGTGGAGACGGGATTGCAGGGAATACGTGGCCTCCTGTCCCCTGTGTCAACGGAGCAAGGGCCAAAACACCAGGTCCTGGGGTTTAATTAAACCACTGCCTATTCCAGAACGACCATGGACCGACGTGTCCATGGATTTCATCGTGGACTTGCCGGCCTCAGGAGGCTTTACTACTATTTTTGTTGTGGTCGACCGTCTATCCAAGATGGCCCACTTCTTGCCCATGGAGGGTACCCCTTCTGCAGTAGAGACGGCCAATATCTTCCTGAAAGAGGTCATAAGACTCCACGGTGTACCAAAGAGTATAGTGTCAGACAGGGGCGTGCAATTTACGTCCAAATTCTGGAAAGAACTCTGCAAAGCCTTGGATATCAAAGTGTGCCTCTCGTCAGCCTACCACCCTCAGAGCAACAGTCAAACGGAGAGAACAAACCAGACCTTAGAGCAATACCTCCATTGCTTCTGCTCAGGATCCCAGGATGATTGGGCAAATCTTCTTCCGTATGCAGAGTTCGCTTATAATAACTCCATTCACGCAGCTACTAACCAAACGCCTTTCTGGGCGAACTGCGGATTTCATCCCACATTCCTGTCTAATGACATTCCTGAAATAGCAGTCCCTGCAGTACATGACAGAATAACCTCCTTGCAGGCTAACTTCCAGAGGATCCAAAGCATGTTGCAGAAGGCTCAAAGGGACTACAAGGAGCAGTATGACCGGGGTAGGAAGGAGAATCCAACGTTTGATATAGGGGAAGAAGTCTGGTTATCCACCTCTAACCTTAAACTACAGGTGCCATCTTGAAAATTGGGACCTAAGTTCATTGGTCCTTTCCCTATCAAAAGGATTATCAATTCTGTGGCCATGGAACTAGCACTGCCAAAGACGTACAAGATCCACCCTGTCTTCCACGTATCCCTGTTGAAGCCTGTTGTGCCCAGTTCTTTCCCAGAAAGAGGAGAGGTTCCTCCCCCACCAATCAGGGTGGACGGGGAGAACGAGTTCGAGGTGGAGGCCATCCTTGGTTGTAGAAAGAGGGGCAGGCAGCTACAGTACCTGATCCAGTGGAAAGGATACCCACCTGAGGACAATTCTTGGGAGCCCACAAGGAATCTACATGCTCCTCGTTTAATACAAACCTTTCATCGAGACCATCCGGAGTTGATATCTAGCTTGGGCGTCCAGTGTCCGCCCTTAGGAGGGGGGCACTGTCAGGAGACGCAGGTCGCCTCCGTCCGCCGGGCTGCGGGGCGCATGTGCAGCGGGCTGGTGTTGAGACGTGCACCCGTTCGCGGCCCGATGGTGCGGGTGCCCAGTAGCGCGTCACGCTTACACGCTCGCCGGGAGGCTACTTCAGACGACTCCAGCGCCCAGTCGGGTTGCTGGTTTGTCGTCAGCTGCTCCCGTGTACCTTGCCCTGAGAAAGTTCCCTGTTCCTGTTTACTTGATCCCCCTGACCACTGCCTGTTTAACGACCACTCTACCTGCCTGCCTGATACCCCTGACCTCTGCTTGTTTAAAGACCACTCTACCTGCCTGCCTGATACCCCTGATCTCTGCTTGTTATAAGGACTATTCTATTTGCCTGCCTGATACCTCTGACCCCTGCTTATTAAAGAACCACTCTGCCTGCCTGCTTGATACCTCTGACCTCTGCTTGCCCTATGGACTTCCCTGCTCTCAGTCACACCGGTCCTGCACGGTACCCGCCAGGTGTCTTCCTACATCTACAGTGAATCCAAGTCTACCTTCCACAGCCACCAGAAGCCCGTGCCTCCGCGTGCTTCCGATCCCCTGTATCACCCTCGGGGGTTCGGGTGCGCGTGGTCGTAAGGGCGAGCCGCTCTCGGCATCTCGGCCTCGGTGAGTATTGACGTGACACTTTACTTGAAAATGCCAATGATCCCACACAGAACCTTACAACAAGCTTTAAGAAACCCTCTGGTAAATTTCCTCCCCTTAGTCTGAATCCAAGTATAGAGATTTTTGTCAAACAAACACTCAGATATTTCCAAACTCCCACGCAAAAAAACATGTCCTCAAAATTTAACTGCTGACGAATCTGAGGTGTCGATCTTTTATGCAACAATGTTAAAATCACAATAAAACCATCAGATAAGGGAGGTAACGTGGTCTTGATGGATAATCAGGATTACATACGTATGTGCCAAGATATCCTAGATAATGGTGAGTGGTACAAAACCATCCCCACTAAATCTATACAAATCTCGTATACTAAATTTTACGATTTGATTCAGTCGGCCTTTGAAAGAGGAGTGATCACTAAAGATCAATATGAGTTCATTCAGATAAAACACCCACGGATGTCTACATTCTACAGCCTACCTAAAATCCATAAATGCCAGACAAAACCCCCCGGACGAACAATTGTCTCCGGGAATGGAGGAATATCCGAAAATTTGAGCAAGGTCATTGACTCTTTCCTACAACCATTTGTCTTGTGTATGCCCTCTTTTTTGAAGGATACAATACACTTACTCCAATTGATCAAGGGAATAACCCTCCCAGCGAATTCACTTCTGGTGGCCATCGATGTTGAGGCTCTGTACAGCTCGATCCTCCATGATAAGGGGATCTCAGCTGTACGGGCACTCCTTCAGCGGAGTCGGAAATATGATGAAGCATTGAATGAATTTATCATTGATGGGCTTGATTATGTTTTACATCACAATTTTTTTGTCTTCAATAACTCCCACTACCTCCAGGTGCAGGGCGTGGCTATGGGCGTGGCTATGGCCTACGCTAACCTGTACCTGGGGGAGTGGGAGAAAGCCCTCCGGGGTGACGAGGATCTTGCCATGTATAAGAGCCACATTTTTATGTAGCTACGATACATTGATGATGTCCTCCTCATCTGGGGGGGCTCTGAGGAAATGTTGTTGAAGTTTTTCGACCGCATCAATCAGAACAAATATAATCTAAAGTTCACCATGACTTATGACCATGACCAAATGACCTTCTTGGATGTACAGTTGAGGCGTACCCCCGAGGGCCAAATTTCTAGTACTCTGTTTCGTAAAAGCACCGCAGGGAACACAATACTCCATGCGGATAGTTTTCACCCTACAGCTCTAAAAGAATCCATTCCATATGGACAGTACCTGTGACTGCGCAGGAACTGTTCTGATGATGCCCTCAAGCACATAACCTTCAAACAGACTGTTAGCACGTGGCTACAGTCGCTCCTGTCTACGCAAGGTCTTTAATAGAGCAGCTGCGCAATCTCGATGTGACCTGCTATCCCAAAAAAAGGCTGGGAATGATCCTGGTATGGCTCCTACCAGGATCATCCTACGCTTCTCCAAACAACATAACGTGATAAGAAATATTATTCGAAAACACTGGTCTATACTAATGGATGACCCGAAAGTTAGTGGGTTTATTTCAGCTAGCCCTTCGATTGCTTTCAGACGGGCTACTTCGTTGAAGGACAAATTGGTTTAAAGTGAGTTCAAGGATGCACAGAAAAGACATAAACATTGCTCAATTTTTGGATCATTCCCCTGTGGACATTGTTCTTTTTGCCAATACATAAGACGGGAGAAAACATTCTGCCTTCCAAACGGGATGACTTTTAAGCCCGCACATTTTACTAACTGTCAGGCGCGAGGAGTTGTGTACCTCATGTCATGCGAATGCGGAGCATATTACGTCGGTAAGATGAAACAAGAATTCTACCGTCAAATTTCCAAACACGTTTATCACATGCAAATTGGTAATCACTACCTACCACTTGGGCGACATGTGGTGGAAGTGCACAACTATATGATGACCAAAGTGGCCTTTACCGTGCTCGATCGGATCCATATACCGGAAAGAGGCAGTGACTGGAACAAAACTCTGCTGCAGCACGAACAGAGGTGGATATTTAAACTAAATGCCACCTCGTTCCCAGGATTAAATGAGGCTATTTATTTTGCCCCATTCATAAAGAGCTTTGTTTCTGGGAAAACCCAGTAATACAATCTTCCCAAATACTGTATCTGTTTTAAACAATAAAGAACTTTTGGCCAATTTCCCTTTCTTTCTCTCTCCCCCCCTTATTTGTTCTATTATTAGTTTTGTTTTGATTTTACAGATTTATCAATATATGCGGCTGAGTTTCCTGTGTTTATCGATGTCTCATGCATACATACTACATGCGATGCCTAGTAGCACTGCTGCTGAAGTGTAAATGTTTATTGTGTGCATTTAAGAAATTATGCGAGCTTGGGGGGAAAACACTTGTGTGTTAGATATTATTTTTATCCCCCTTTTCTTCATATATCTTTTTTGCTTATGTTTCTAAGTTTTGTAAAAAATGACTGTCTTGTTTTTATGTTCCTTTTGTTTTCTCCTCCTTTCCCCTCTGGAACCTGGTGCTTTGGCCGCTTCTGGGTCGGGGGTTGTCCTTTGATGTGGCTTCCCGGCAAGGGGGGGGGGAGCCGGTAACCATCATGGCGGCTCCTGCCCCTTTCTTCCCCATCAGACACCTGGGCTGGCACCAGATGCCACATTGGGGATCTTTCCTCCTTGCTGGCGGCGTACTGGAACATTCTCGGACGTCACGTAATTACGACGAGAATGATGTAATTTCGGAGCCACTCGGCTTTTCCCGAACGCCGGGGAGACCACACTAGGCTGCTCGTATGGCGGCCATGCCACCTGTGATGATCTGACTGACCGTTAGTGCACAACTGTGTTGGATTTATGATGAGGAACACACACCCCTAGTAAGTAGTATATATATGGGTGGCAGTAATCAGGCACTCTTAGCCTCTTCCTGCTTGGTGGATTAAAAGCACACGCAGTTCCTGCACTGTAAGTACACACCACAGCAATATCTCCTTGCACCATCTCTGCCCAATATAGCTATGGTTTATTATAAAATTAATTATTTATTATTTTTATTCATTTACTTATAGTGATATCTTTTTATATGCATTTATTTCAGACTGGTCGACTCGGATTGGATACTGAACCACTGAGCCCGACAAAGCTTGCGGCCAATCCCGGGTTGGGTCACAAGTCACAGTCTATTTATAAGGGGCAGCATGGTGCAGTCTCATATACCCCTAAGGTAATGTTTGGGTTCACGCTACTTCCCTTTATCTCCCGGATTTATTTTGGGTACTTCCTCACTTGTTTTGCTGTTGTTTATATTTTTTTCTCACTCATGTAATCACTTATTCTACACAGCACATGCACACCGCACAGGTTTTCTTCACTTCCACATCATTGATGCTATGTTCATCACCTCTTTACTTTTCTTTTTCTTTCTTTTTCTTTTTTCCCCATTACACTTATCTCACCACCTATTTTGACACATGGTATAGATTGAGCTGGCTTTTTTATTATTATCTTGATCCTTTATGCAGCCACTCTATCCAACTGGTTCTCCCACTCCCTTTATTTACTTATTTGTATATTTGGTATATATATATATATATATATATATATATATATATATATATATATATATATATATATATATATATATATATATATATATATATATATATATATATAAATATATATTGAATTCTTTGAGGCCCTTTTTACTCACATACACATGATATATTTGGAGACTCTTGTCTCCTAGCTGGTCAATCGTTTACTTACTTAAATTAATAATTCCTTAATTCTTTTTATACATAATGGGCGTTCCATTTAGTTTGTCTCTGAATTCTTATCACAGGTGTAGCCTGCCTTTCAGCCGGTCTCCTGACCTAGCAGGTGGTGCCTGTTAGTGTGACCTCTCATAAGTTGCATCGCTGGATTACTGCCCCGTGTTTGGCTGCTGTGGTGGTGGAGGTGCCCTGGGACCTCCTTTGGGGGAAGAGGAGAAAGTAATTTTTATAGGGCTCTCGATGTGGGAGGCTTCTCTCTCTTTTTTTCTTGCTGGACATACATTGTTGGGTAACTATATTACATGTATGTATTGTATATTAATTTCATCATGCGTAAGTAAAACTCCTACATGTGTACCAATATCATATATATTTTTCAGCAGACTGACCCTCTGAAGAAGACCCTTATGCCGCGTACACACGGTCGGACTTTTCGTCTACAAAAGTCCGACAGCCTGTCCGACAGACTTCCGGCGGACTTCCGGCGGACTTTCGGCGGACTTGCAGCAGACTTTCTAACGAACGGACTTGCCTACACACGACCACACAAAAGTCCGACGGATTCGTACGTGATGACGTACACCGGACTAAAATAAGGAAGTTCATAGCCAGTAGCCAATAGCTGCCCTAGCATGGGTTTTTGTCCGTCGGACTAGCACACAGACGAGCGGATTTCGGGGTCCGTCGTAGTTACGACGTAAAGATTTGAAGCATGTTTCAAATCTAAAGTCCGTCGGATTTGAGGCTGAAAAAGTCTGCTGAAAGTCCGGAGAAGCCCACACACGATCGGATTACCAGCCAGCTTTAGTCCGTCGGCGTCCGTTGGACTTTTGTAGATGAAAAGTCCGACCGTGTGTACGCGGCATAAGTGTATGGGTTGACATTTTTTGTTTAATGTTATTATGGAATTATGTCTGCAAATGTATGTTTAGCTCAACAAGTTTTAAAGTACTTCCCACTGGAGCTCATTGTTTTAACTTCCATGTCATGCCATTTTTGTAAAAATAAATATGTCTATTTTTTCCACATATTATTGACTTAATCCTTTTACTTTGCTGCCTAAAAACCCCACCCCGGGGAAATTCCTCTCTCTTGTTCTTATTTTTAGGGGCGAGCAGCATCTTTTCTCCTCTCTCTGTGTCCTCTCCTTGTAACTGATCAGGCTGGATTGCTGGGGACACTGATCAGGCTGCACTGATGGGGACACCGATCAGGCTGCACTGATGGGAACACTGATCAGGCTGCACTGATGGGGACACTGATCAGGCTGCATTGCTGGGGACACTGACCAAGCTGCACTGATGGGGACATTGATCAGGCTGGATTTGTGGGAAAAACGATCAAGCTGCACTGATGGGGACACCGATCAGGCTGCACTGATGGGGACACCGATCAGGCTGCACTGATGGGGACACTAATCAGGCTGCACTGATGGGGACACTAATCAGGCTGCATTGCTGGGGACACTGATCAGGCTGCACTGATGGGGACACTGATCAGGCTGCACTGATGGGGACACTGATCGGACTGCACTGATGGGACACTGATCGGGCTGCAGTGCTGGGGACACTGATCGGGCTGCAGCGATGGGGGCACTGAACAGGCTGCAGTGCTAGGGACACTGATCAGGCTGCCCTGATGGGGACACCGATCGGGCTGCACTGATGGGGACACTGATCAGGCTGCACTGATGGGGACACTGATCGGGCTGCACTGATGGGGACACTGATCGGGCTGCACTGATGGGGACACTGATCGGGCTGCACTGATGGGGACACTGATCAGGCTGGATTGCTGGGGACACTGATCAGGCTGCATTGGTGGGGACACTGATCAGGCTGCACTTATGGGGACACTGATCAGGCTGCAGTGCTGGGGACACTGATCAGGCTGCAGTGCTGGGGACACTGATCAGGCTGCACTGATGGGGACACTGATCAGGCTGCAGTGCTGGAGACACTGATCAGGCTGCACTGATGGAGACACTGATCAGGCTGCAGTGCTGGGGACACTGATCAGGCTGCACTGATGGGGACACTGATCGGGCTGCAGTGCTGGGGACACTGATCGGGCTGCAGCGATGGGGACACTGATCAGGCTGCAGTGCTAGGGACACTGATCAGGCTGCACTGATGGGGACACCGATTGGGCTGCACTGATGGGGACACTGATCAGGCTGCACTGATGGGGACACTGATCGGGCTGCACTGATGGGGACACTGATCGGGCTGCACTGATGGGGACACTGATCGGGCGGCACTGATGGGGACACTGATCGGGCTGCACTGATGGGGACACTGATCGGGCTGCACTGATGGGGACACTGATCGGGCTGCATTGCTGGGGACACTGATCAGGCTGCATTGCTGGGGACACTGATCAGGCTGCACTTATGGGGACACTGATCAGGCTGCAGTGCTGGGGACACTGATCGGGCTGCACTGATAGGGACATCGATCAGGATCAGGCTGCAGTGCTGGAGACACTGATCAGGCTGCACTGATGGGGACACTGATCAGGCTGCACTGATGGAGACACTGATCAGGCTGCAGTGCTGGGGACACTGAGGCTGCACTGATGGGGACACTGATCGGGCTGCATTGATGGGGACACTGATCAGGCTGCAGTGCTGGAGACACTGATCAGGCTGCACTGATGGGGGCACTGATCAGGCTGCACTGATGGAGACACTGATCAGGCTGCACTTATGGGGACACTGATCAGG